>NW_027498935.1:0-99908 GCF_021521415.1 Bidens hawaiensis
AGGGTTAATTCTATGAAAATTTGAACTTGCATTCATATTTTTTTAAGTTTCGTCCCCTTAGATGCTGGTTTGGTTCCTTGTTTTTTGAGTGCAGAGTCGTCGTTTAACGGCATGTCATCGCCCTCGTTACGGTCATAACGACTTGGTTTAACCCAACTATACATTGTTACTTTTAGTGGCAATGATGTTTAGTGCAATTCACATATTAGAAAGTGTTACCTTCATTAGTGTTCACAAGTAACATATATATTTCTATTAACAAGAATAAATGAATACTATATGCTATATGTTATTGCAAATCATAACCATAGCATCTGTTCTCTTATTTGTAGGATTCTTAAGCATGAAGGGGTGTATATATGCTGAACTAGCTCAAGACTCGTGCTTCATATATCGAGCTTCATCAGGTTTGTGAATTTAGAAAGTCTAAACGAGCTTATTGTTCAGATAACTTTGTTACATATTTACACTTCAAAGTATTATATTGCTTCTAAAAACTGGTGTGGTCTGTTATTAGTTTCAAAAACATTGCAAATGTTACTAATTTATTTTGTAAGTGGTATAATGTGAAACTGGTGAGTTGGAAGTTAGTATAATTTCTTATTTCAAGTATTTATTTAGAAGTATTGATGATATTTTATACTATATTTGAAAGATGGGGATGGACTTTAACAATATGCCTACGTCGCAAACACAAACAAAAGATTAATATGGATTAGATATGTGTAACATCTAGTTTCTCGCATCACCAATATTGTCCGCATACCGTACATACACCTTCTTACACATATCACATATACAATATATATACATAACGTACAAACATAATTAATATTTTAATATTAATCATGGAAATTTCGGGATGTTACAAGTCTAGCCTCCTTAAAAGAGATTAATAGAAGGATGGGTTACCTCCTAGGAAGTTTCCACCTGAGCAACCAAAAACAAATCTGTGAGCTCTTCGTGGGCAAAGCGGACAATATTGGTGGTGCGAGGGGCCAGGTGATACACTCTTATGTCGTTCGGGATGGTGGGGGCAAACCTCATCAAAGATGGTGAATCCCTGAGGGTGTCGTGAGGTACACCTTAGGCAAATCCCGCATCCTGGATGGGGTGGTGGGGCAAACCTTATCGAGGACGATGAGTCCAAAGGGGGTGTTTATTGGTCATGGACAAGAGAGATCCTTGGTTCATAAATAAATGTCCTGCCTCTTAAATCACCAACTCGTTTTGGGCTTAACGGTAGTGGGCGAGAAGAGAGCTCCATAGTTAAGCGTGCTGAGGTGGGAGTAGTAGCAGGATGAGTGACCTCCTGGGATGTCTCCACCTGTGCAACCAAAAACTAACATCCTAGGAAAATCTCACATCGACCGTGAACAAGAGAGATCCTTGGTTCATAAGTAAATGTCATGCCTCTTAAATCACCAACGCGTTTTGGGCTTAACGGTAGTTGGCGAGAGGAGAGCTCCATAGTTAAGCGGGCTCAGGTAGGAGTAGTAGCAGGATGGGTGACCTCCTTGGATGTCTCCACCTGGCAACCAAAAACAAATCCGTGAGCTCTTCCTAGGCAAACGGACAATATTGGTGATGCGAGGGGCCGGATGTTACAATATGTGAAATATTTGCGGCAGGGATGTGCTATATTGGTGCACATGATTGAAGACCTTGAAGATCCGCTATTTGTTTGTTCGTCCTTTAGTTTTCGTTTTGATATTTGGACAGTTTTAGATTTTGTTAGGATGGAATGTTTAGTCTTGGTTGTACTTGTGTGAATTGAGCTTGTTGCTAAGAGTTATGGGTGGTTAGGTTTTAGATTTTGTTAGGATGGGTACTTTTTGTTTGGTTTTGGTGTAATTTGGATATGGTTGGTTATAATAAAAACAAGTTTTAAGATGTATTTTGGTTGGTTATAATGAAAGTTTGGTCATTTGGTACAGTTATTAGTAGCTCTGACTATACATATACATTTCATTCAGCACGAAATAGTTTAGAGGGGTAAAATAATCATTCTGTGCAGTTATTCAGATGTCCAACCAAACAACACTTATTGGTTCAACGCTTACTGATTCAGAGTCTTTTAATCTTTCGGACCTCTGGCTGAGCATTTAACAAACGGCCCCTTAATGGGTCAGTGGACTCTATAATAAAAACACTGATATGCTTTCCTCTACTCTAGTCATAGCGTCCCGTTCAAATTTTTAGGATTACCCATCGGTGCAAATACGAATCTAGGTGTTTGTTGGGGGCAATTGTTAAATCTTTTGAAGACAGATTATGCTAAGGAGTCTACCTTTATACTTCTTTTCCATTTATAAGGCACCGACAAAGGGGTTGCAAGATTTAGAGAAGATAAGAAGGCATTTCTTTGGTGTGGGGACTCGAACATAAAACCAGTAAACTGGGTTGCTTGGGAGATGGTGGTGACACTCGATTATATAATTCAAATATGTTTCTTATTAGGATCATTTTATATATTGAGAGCTATTCTTGTAGCTGATGAAAAGTTGAAGGGCTTTCAAGTGAAAGAATAAAAGAGGGAAGGGGATTTTTAATACATGGTTGATCTATGATTCTTTGTGTTAGATCAAAGTATCAAACTTTATCTAAAACTTAAACCATCATCAAATAAACCTAATTTTATCAAATCTCAGAAAACAAAAGGTATAAATTAAACAAAAATTTAAAACTAGAGCCTATAACCTAATCAAAGTGAATAATAATAAAACTATTAATATACTAGTATGATCCACTTGTCAATTACAACTTAACAAGTAACAAATTGAACTCAATCCAAAACAAAGTAACAATTCAACAATCAATGAATTGGCCAATTAAGTCGTATTTTAGGATCCAGAGTGTACGATCTAACAACTCTGAAGATCTGAAGAAATTAGAAAAGAAACTAAACACAATCAATCAATAATCATCAATCAAACAAATCAAATCAATAAATAAAACATGTTGCACGTCCAACGATCACACACCGGAACTGTGTTAGCCAAAACTTTCCGGTCAAGAAACTCACGGCTGAACCAATTTTGTTGGTAATTTAATGTTATGGTTTAAATAATTAACTTATTTTTCATTAATTAAATGTTATTAATTAAGGTTTATTTTATTAAATGTTATTTTCAATACATTATAAAACAATCGATACAGTATAAAAAATAAGTTCAAGCTCGTCCCCAGTAAAATTATGGTAGCAATACTACGTTTTAGAAAATCATGATCGGAAAATTTGGAAACGGTACATTACATGTATAGTACCTAGCTCGTCCCCAGGTAAAGGTATATATTACTCCGTATGTTTCAATTTTAGTTAATGGGTAAGCTACTCTATCTAAGCGAAAACAAAAAAGTTAAGTTCAAGCTGCTGTATATAATAAAAATTGCCACCTAGCTATGTACAAATTAGGGTTGGCAAATCAAGCCTATAAAGTTTGTTTTTGGTTAATATGGGCAATTTTAAAAGTTTAATGAGTTATGAATCAAAATAATTATGCAAGGTGATCAGGTTGGGTTAAGAAGGTATAATTGTCTTTTGTTATAGGTAGATTGGGCCAAAATAATGTCAAACCTAGGGCGTGTTTAGTTAATAAGAATTCAATGGAACTGGGAATTTCACCAGTCAACGATGCCTAAACATTATTGGTTTTGATTCTAACTTTACTATCCATACATTTTTTTTAAAGAAAGTGGAAATGGGAAGTTGATTTTGTTTGCGTGGGTAAATCATAAATGTGTTATTAGATGACATAAACACACACAAAAGTTTCTATTTTCGTGTAAAAAGATTGAGAAGAATATAAGACCATTTTTTTTAACCTCTTATATTTGAGAAAAAGAGAGAGAGCCTAATTTTAATAAAAAAGAAAGATTCCTACAATTAGGGGTGTGTACGGTTCGGTTCGGTTCGGTTATTAGCAATAACCCAACCTAACCAATCGGTTATCGGTTCGGTTCGGTTAATAACCATTTTCAAACTTGAGCTAAAATTTTGCTTAAAAATACATGAAATGAATGTTTAAATACATGAAATGAATGCATAACCACATGAAATGAAGGTACAAATATATGAAATTGAGATATTAGTATATGAAATGGAGATATAAATACACGAAACTGATAATATTAAACTATTAATACATATAATACATGAAATAGAGGGGGAAAAGGCTTGAAAATATTAAAAAGTGAAGAGTTCGGTTCGGTTCGGTTAATTTCGGTTAATTCGGTTTTTGGTTATATCGATTCGGTTTCGTCGATTTTCGGTTCGGTTTCGGTTAATGATTCGGTTATTGCTCACCCCTACCTACAATGCCAACTCTACACTCCTTTGTCAAATAATTGTACACATTTTAAAAATGTTTCCAAAATGTCTAAATCACCTCTCACATTTTCCATTTTACAAAGTTGTGTACTCAATCTATTCCTCATTTCCCATACCTATCTGCTCACAACACAACTCACTATTATATTAATCTTTACCTCCCACTTTCTTATCTTTTCTCCCTTCTCTCTTTCAATAATACCAACATTCAACAAAAACTATCTCTACTAGTTCCACACATACAACTTTCGACTTGACTCCAAATCTTATTATTATTATTATTATTATTATTATTATTATTATTATTATTATTAGATCCATGGCCTCTTTCACTGGATCATTTCTTATCTTTCCGGCACACCTCTCACTCCAATCTTTTGTTCTTTTTATTATTATTCATTCGTTTTTCATTTCACTAGTAGTAGTAGAGTTGGACTTGTATCGTGTTTTATTTATTGATATGATTTGTTTGTTGCTGATTATTCATTGATTGTTGAATTGTTACTTTGTTTTGGATTGAGTTCAGTTTGTTACTTTTTAAGCTGTAATTGACAAGTGGATCATACTAGTATATTAATAGTTTTATTATTGTTCATTTTGGTTAGATTATAGGCTCTAGTTTTAAATTTTTGTTTAGTTTATGCCTTTTGCTTTATGATATTTGATGAAATTAGGTTTATTTGATGATGGTTTAAGTTTTAGATAAAGTTTGATACTTTGATCCAATAGAAAGAATCATAGAAACCATGTATTAAAACATAGATAAAGATCCTGGATCTACTTTAGATGCATGATTTTGAGTATATAGAGAGGCTTTATGACTCTAAATTTTCAGTTTTTTTCCCATTAAGTTTGTTTTGGGTTTACATGGGTAATTTTAAAAGTCTAATGAGTTAGAATTTAAAAGAATCCTGTTAGGATGGGTTGAGTCAAGAAGATATAATTGTCTTTTGTTTACATGTTTGGTTGGGCCAAGTTAATTTCAAACATAGGGCCTATTTATTTGATAAGAAAGCAAAGAAAAATCATAGAATTTCAATTGAATTAGGAATTTCAACGGCCAACGATGCCAGAAACAGCGGCTGCTCTTACAAGCGCCGTCGCCGCCAACCTGACTACGGCTGACAATTGACCGGTGCCATCGAAACATACATTGACCGGCACTGACGCCGACAACTACCGGTCGTTGACACCCGCCTACTTACTTCAACTGACTGTGCTCGATAACATCTGCTCGCCAATTACAATCGACGTCCGATGTCGCCAACATGTAAACTGATTGCCCTTGCCGACTTCGAATGCCGCTAACAACGACCCACCACCCCTTGACTGCGGCTCCGTTGATAACCGATGCTCGACTTTCGCCACCCCTTAACCTAGCGTCGTCAAACACTTCACATGAAATCAGACATGTAGCGTACACATCGGGTTGTTGTTATGTGTGCTCTTATTTAGAGGCGAAGCATAGTGAGGGTAACACCCCTGTTTTTTTCACTAAACAGTGTAAATTTAGCCGTTTTTCGCCCGAGAAACACGTAGTGTAAATTTACCTGCTTTCGACCAAAAATTTGAACCCCCTCGCGTCGTTATTTTCCAAGCTTCACCATTGCTTTTATTTAAATTTTTTCTTAATCTTTGTTTAGTGATAGGTTTATAAGGAAAAACCTCTATTCATTTTAGAAATCTTAAATGATTATATCTCTAAATTTGGTTAGGATTTTATCGGCTCCTCTCTCAAATTATGAGTTTCAATTTCCACTCATATTTCGTTGCATCTAAATTCTCTCATGAAAAACTCCAAATTAACTCGCCCAAAAATAATAACTATTTGTTTGTAGAACTCCAAATTACCTTAAAATTGTCTAGCACCATGACTTTGCTGAGATATGAGTATGCTATGTTGTGGATTGCTTCTTTTATAGCCCTAGCATCATTGTTATAGTGATGGCAGTAGATGCCATTTAATTCATTTGGCAACAGATGCTTTGATTTCCAAACATATATTTCGCTTTGAGTGCTGCTCATCTCTCAGTTATAGTTGTAGCAACCAAACTTTCGATGAATCTTATGGGTGACATCTCTGAAGGGGATAAATACATGAATAACACAATATACACAAAAAGTTATAACCAAATGTTCTTTAACACCATGCTTTGTAATTTTATTCCTTCTCTACAGTGGCGAAGCTTGGACTGAGGCAGGGGGGCGGGCGAGCTCAAAATGCATACAAAATTTCACAAACGAGGGGGGGCCGAACTCAAATTTTCGGCAAAAAAGCTAAACTTACACTACGTATAAAATTTTTCGGTCGAAAACGGGTAAATTTACACTACTGCGCAAAAAAACAGGGGGCGGGCCCACCCCTGGCCCCAATGAAGATTCGCACTTGCTTCTCTAGCGTATGTGGGTGCCAAGGAACTATTGTCGAATATGGCCTTAGGATCATTGTAATCACTATTTGTGTTGATGCGGGGATCCAACTCTACATCCATGTTATTTATTATCAAATGGATCTGCAATACCGGTGTTGGTATTTCTAGTTGTATGTTTTTTTTCATAATCATTTAATGATTTCAACATATAGGAAACGACTAGAACACCGGTATATGGAGTCATAACATTTGATGTCAAGTCATTGAGTGAAAAGGTTGCATCCTAGGAGCTTAAAGGATGTGTTAAAAAACTTTGAATGATGACAAAGACTCGTAACCCTCTATTTGTGGTAGCATACATACTTGTTGCTTCTAATTTAGAGGTATTATGCATTTACCATGATTTTAGTTGTTTCTACCTGGTTATTAGAGGCGTTAAAATTGATACGATAACCTCGTGTATAATTGGTCGATGCAGAATATTTTTGATCTGCATTCAATGGGGATCTCAGATAAGCAGTGTTGCACATGCCTCTAGATTTTTCACGACCATGGCTTATTACAGACATTCTACAAAATGACTATAATAACCCACGGTTGTGAAATACCTAGAGACGTGTGTAATATTGTTTACTAAAATCTCAATCGATTGCATATAAAAAATATTCTACGTCGACCACTTGTACACAGGATTACCATACCAATTTTCACGTAGGCTAGTGACCATGTAGAAAGAACAAAAGGCATAATACCCCTAAAGCAGAAGCAGGTTGGTGAGTATGCTATCACCAACTGGGGATTATGAGTCTGTGCCATCATCCAATGTTCTTTTGACATATCCTTTAAGATCCTTGGATGAAAAACTTTTCACCAAGTGACTAGAAATCAGATGTCGTGATTACATATACCGTTTTTCTAGTTGTTTTCTATATGATGAAATCGTTAAAGATAACGAAAAAACACATAAGCAGGAAATAACGACACCGGTATGGAGAATCCATTTGATAATGTAATGACATGAATGTAGAGTTGGATCCCCACATCAACACAAACGGTGATCACGACGATACCAAGGCCACGATATTTGAGATAAGTTCGTTGTCATCCATCGACGCTAGAGAAGGAATAAAGTTGGCTAGCATGATGTTAACGAACATGATGGTTATGACTTTCGTGTATTTCTTGCTATTCACGTCCTCTGCTCTTGTGGAATTATCATCACTAAGATCCTTCGGGAGTTTCGCTGCTACAGCCATAGCTGTGAGAGAAACAGCACTAAAGGCGAAATATTTGTTTGCAAACCTGAGCTTCCTTTGCCAAAAGGATAGAATGGCATCTGTTCCCATTGCCGTTGTGCACAATAATGATGCTAGGGTAATGTATAAACCAACCCGCGGCATAGCATCCTTGAAACTTGCAAAGCCATGACATTAGAAAAGAAAGTATGATTTATTGTTTAATAATAAATAATTATTATATACATAGAAGCACCAAAATTGAGTAGAAATTGACATTTAATACTACGAGGGAATTTACTCATAACTTGGGTGATGGGCTGATAAAATCCTAGCCAAAATTGGAGATAAGATCGGGTTGAGATTTCTAAAATGAGGATACATATTATTATTCAAACCTATCACCAAGCAAAGGTTAAGATAATGGTTGAGTAAGAAGATTTTCATGAAACTCAGCTAGTTTGTTAGACTGAAACTCAGTTAATTCTATCTTCTCAATTTTAGCATTTAACTCAATGTGTCTTTCATGAAACTCAGCTAGTTTGTTAGACTGAAATAATTTCTCATTTAATTTAGCCATATCATTATTGTGAGTTTTAATCCTCGTGGGAAAAAATCTTTTCAACCTTTTTGTAATCATCATTCTGACATCTAATGCTTAGAGTTTCATCTATCATGGCAACATTATGAGTCCTATAGTTCTCAATTTTATTAATGCAAGCTGGAGAGAATAGTTTGTGTACCTCGGGAATGTCTGAGATGGTTTGGTATGCCTCAGCAGCAGAGCTTGACGAGGGTCAGTCTTCATCCGCAAATGCCATCCTGATAAAGGTTAGAGGATTAATCAGCTCAATGGATGGTTTGGTCATCTTCCCAATCTGGTTTGCTTCCTTCGGCTGATAAAGTGTTCATGGCCTTTGAGCTGGACCCAGTGTTCCCTTTTGACGAGTTGCCTTGACCATTCGGTGAACTCTTGGTTTAGAGGAAGAGCTCTGATCAGGCCTTTTATCACTTCTTCATCCACCCTCTCTATCAGACACTTCAGTGATCTTGAAGTCGTTTGCAGCCTTGGATGGATTTGTGCATTCCCTCGTGAAGTGCCCATGCCAGTCTCATTGCATTTGTAGCACCAAAGTTTATCCTTGTCAAACCCAATTCCTCTCCCATTTGAATCTTTGAAATTGTTTTTACCATACTACTTCATGTAATTTAAAGCTCGGTGAGCAGCCATGGCCATCTTTTTGATATCTTTCTTATTGATCTCGGGAATGTTTCCTTGTTGAAACAAAGGAGGTAGAAGTTTTCCTTGCAATAACTCCTCATGGCTTGCCATAAAGGCATGAAACAATGCCACATGTGATTCATCAATTTGAGGAGCGGAGTAGGGTGGAATACTGGCAGTCTTCTTTACCCTATGAGCTTTTAGTGCTTGCTCAACAACTTTATTAACCGCTTCTTAAAAAGAGCTTGAACTGGATGGTGTTTGTGGACTTGCAACAGTGCAGAGTTTTGTGTTGGTTGAGCAAAAAACATCTTTACTCCATCAATGGGATAAATGGTCGGATGTGCTTGGCTAAGAAAGGCTGCACAGACTCCAGACCCAGTTGAAATTCCAGCATGATGATTCAGAGAACTTATGTGGTTGCCCAATCTGAGTTTGTCATCCATTTCAAATGACTTGATGGTGGATGTCAAATTAGAAAGAGAAGTTATTTGAAGGTTTATTGTTCTCTTGATAGTGATCACACTGCTATTCCATGTGTAGGGCAATGAGTTCAACAACTTGTCATTTATTTCAATTTGATCGTAATCAATGTCGACACTCTTCATCTTGGTGATCAATGTTTCAAACCTATGAATAAGATTTCCGACAGTTTCTCCTTGCACATGGTTGAATATATTGAATTCACCCTTCAACATGGCTTTCTTGTTGTTCCTCATTTCTACATTTCCTCCAAACTTGTTGACTAGAGAATCCCATAACCCTTTAACAGTGGTGTGTTCTCTTAAAGTTTTAGCAATCCCAAGTTAGAGGCACACACTTAGAACACCATAGGCCTTTTGATCATCGCTCAACATATTTTTATCCTCATCAATATAGGCTGACACAGGCTTGGGAACTGGTCCATCAGTAGTATCAGTGGTAGGAACGTAAGGACCAGTCTCAATAGCTTTAAGAAGTGCATAGTAAGTTATTCTTATGCAATTCTTGAAACGCCATTTGAATCTTCAAAGTTATTATCCCATTTAAGCAGCTTACGAGTTTTATTGGTTGTCTCAGCCTCATTCACAAAGATTATAAAGCTTTTTATCTCTTCAGTTTCAGACGTCATCACGCAAAACAAGTCTTAAGTCCAACTGGTTCACAAACGGGTCTGTTGAAAGTTCTAAGTACAAACCAATCGAATCTGAAAGGATTCAAGTCGAACTTTGATAAATGAATCGAATTGGATTTCAATCGAATAGAATTGTATTTCAATCGAATCGAGTTAGAAATTTGAATTGAATTTTAAAAGCAATTGCATCGAATAGAAATTTGATCTGATTGGTTCAAGAATTTCGATTCGAATGGTTTTTATATTCGATCGAATGGTTTAGATTCGATTCGAATGGTTAACGAGTCGATCAGATATGGATTTAAGGAAAGTACGGATTGTACTTTAGCACGTCTTTCACACTTTTTTTCTTTTGGAACCTCTATTGAAGCCCTTTTAACACTTGTAGATCTAAGAACCACCCATTTTAAGGCTTTTAAAAACCAAATTCTTGAACTTTAACAACTTTAACTACACAAGAACACACAAACAATCCTTTTAACAAACCCGAAGCTATGAACACACTAATTTTAAGCTTGTAAACACACTTTTTATCAACAAGTGAACCCATTGACCCACTTAAACACTCGAACACAAGTCTTCAACACACAAACAAGACCAAAATCCAAGTTTGTGACCCAAGATCCACAACTAGTAGAGCCGAAAGCTCTAATACCAATTGTAGGTCCTCTGGACGAATCAAACAACAAACAACTAGTGTTCTTGGATCAATCTCACAATTAGCTAGTGGAAATCACTACTTGAGAACCGAGATCTCAGTTCTTGTTTTGTTTGGCTATTGCCCGAAGTGGAAAGGAAGAGAGGGAGAGAGGAGTAGTAGGTGAGAAGATAAGATGGAAGTTTTGCAAAAGGTTGTGTTATGCATGGAGGCTTGCACCATTTATAGTGCAAGCTCCATGCACCATTCTATCATTATATATGGCCCAAAGGGCTTTTATTTACATGTCCTCGGGCCCAAACATACAAGGAACAAACCAACAAGCTAGCTAGAATATAACGTTAATAGAACAAGTAAATACAAAAGACTAATGTACAAAACAGGGCCCTACATAGTGTACTCTGAAAGATTCGAATAGTTGGTTATCAATATCATAGTTCTGATCACTATCACTTCATTTGCAAACTTGTTTCCTGGGGCAACATCATACCAAGTTCTATCGGATCAAACTACTAGTTCTAGGTCATAGGTCAGACCAAGTTCTTCCGCGCTATGCTTCGGTTAAGGTCGTCCCTGTTCCGCTCCGCTTGAAGGGGGATATTAAACCTACGTAATTATTGTATAATTCATTTTGGACCTATTTTGTATCTAGCTTATTCTTGAGGTTGAAATATGTAATTCGTATACTTATATATGTAAAGGCATCCCTCTACTTTGTGTATGTCAATCATTCACCCTAAATACATGCAACCGTGTGTGTTATTGAATTAAGATCATGGCAAACAAGAATCTATCCCCCCTTGATGGAACCTTTTCCACAAGGTTGAGAATTCCAAATGGACAGGACATAGACGAATTTCAACAAGGACGCCATTTGGTTCTCCTAGAAGCATACGAAGGATTACTAGATATGATTGTCCATACTTTTCATATATTCATGCATGCAACCCACGTTTTCATGATCCCCGTGATCATTTAGTGGCACACATCAAAATTAACTAATTATTCGATTGGATTTAACCACCTGTTAACGATACTGCAGAAACTGAATGGTAGAACACACAAAAAACACTCAAGACCCTATATGTAAATCTTATTGTAACAATCACAAAAAATGTGAAATTGATTTAGGGTTATCATAACGAATGTTATAGGAATGAACACACTGAGAATTACAAGAAATGATTATCAAACAATCGAGAAATCGAGGGGCCATTGGAGGCGAGCGGAAAGCTTATACAGTTATACCCAATTACCCATCATTTTAATCAGCTAAAAACCATGTTTCCAAGTTGTCACTATATACCCAAAACTTTCTAAGTTGTAAGAAAACAACTCAAACTATAGACCATCACTAAAAACAACATTCAGGTATTACCAAATTATCCCTGAAGTTATCAGCTCTGCACTTAATCCAAGTTTCACCATTTTAACGAACTTTGACATGTTACGTTGACTTTGCTCACCCATTGACCACCATTAACCATGATCACATATAACAATCCCTTGACCGACAATGAAAACTTAGAACCAGGCACAACCTTTATCAACACGTCAGCTACATTTTCTTCATTTTCAACATATATAAAATGTAACTCGCTTTAATTGGATGACATCACTTATAAAATGCAACCTGATATTGATGTGTTTATATCATTCATGAAATACTTGTTTCTTTGATAGTTGAATTGCACCTTGCTTATCACACTTGAACATGTAATGCATTTAACTCATTTTGTCACTAACTCACTACGTATGGGTAGTAATACTTGTGTATGTTAATGTGTGCAGGTCGGCCCAATAGTTAATGTGTGCAGGTAGTCCCAAAAGTATAAAGGCCCAATTTTTTTTTAAATTTTAGGGATTTTGCCCGTCGATGTCTATGGAAGTATGGAACTGCTTACTAGCTGGAAGATTGGAAACAATGGAATTGAAGCGACCATTTGGGGACTTTACACGCATGCACACGTTTTCACGCAATTTGTGGAATGGAAAGTGGAATCAATGAAATCATATTTAATCGCCAACGTCTCTAGAATACTAATTGTCTACTTGTTTGATTCCATTATCTTCATCTTTAAATATGGTGTAAGTCTCGTATTCTTTGTTTATATTGGCATTCTCAGATTCTATGATATTTAATTTGTGATTGAATCGGCAATTGTGATTTTCTATTTCGATTTTCAAGTTGGTTCATGTGTGTGTTGAGTGTTAGTATGTGGGCAGTCGCGGATTTTAAATACAACATTTGAGTCTTTGAGATTTGTTGGTTTAAAAGAGATTTTGGATTTGATTATTTCAATGTGCTGATTGGATTGAATTTGCCCATTTGACGTTAGTATATCATTATCACTTTATTACAATATAATCTACAAATTTGTTGTTGGTTACTTGTTTCACTTGCTTGCTTTAGAATCTGCCAATTTGTCAATTTAGAATCTCCTGACAGTATCTGCAAATTTGTTATCATATATTGCTAATTTAATATCGAGGTTTGCTCTTTTGTCAATTGAGAAGAACTTTTAGCAGAAATTGACTATGATTATTTCATTAAGCAATTTGTATCGAACAATGCTAGAAAAATAAATTTTATGTAAACATTGTTTTTTACCGAATTACAATATAACTTAAAAAAATAAAATTTTAACTCTGCCAAATATAAACGTTTTGGTTTATTATTTCCGGTCTCAGGCCCGGGTAAAGGAGGAGGGTTTATGTTAAAAGAGTTTGAAAAAAAGACCCAATTTGATAGTTAGCTTGAGGCGATCTAAAATCCTTGGGCCACCACTTAATGTGTGTGGTTTTCAGTTTCTTGTTAGGTACATTAGGTAATAGGTTAAAACTTAAAACATGCATAAATTATGTGACCTGATCAGTCTGAATAGACAGTTATATAAGTATATAATGATAAATTTCCAACCCCAAAAAATCTCCAGTTATAAAAAATTCTAAGTGTGTCGCTGAATTACCTTTATTATCATACGATTAGAGCATCTACAACAAGCTTCGGTTCCCTAGGTCTGGATCTAGGTGGCAACATACAAACTTGGAGGACACAAACTTCCTTGTTGTGGAGTAAAGTCCATGAAGACAAGTTTGTCTCTACAAACTTGCAAAGGACTAGGTGAGGTGGCATCTCTCTAACATACACACTGTAAGGCCCGTTTTGATATTAGTCTTTCGTATTTGTAATTGTTAGGCCACGATTTTTATACTGAGGATCCTTTATCCATAGCTGTCTTATGGATAGTTTATCCTTGAAATATATATCAGGATATAAAGGATCGACGATCCTCGGTATTGTCTGTTTACTAATGATTGCATTTAGTATGGTGATGTGTTAGACAGGTGTATCAACTTGGAGACGCATATGCATCAATTATCCACATGGAACATTCTATAGCTGGAACATGGATATAGGATCCTAATTCAACACAGCTAGCTATGGACGAACTCTCTAGAAGATCGAAGTTTAAATATCACCAACGGTTGTGTGACTCGTTCTTCCGCTTATCTCGCTACTGAACGACTATACGCACGTGGTCAAAGTCATGGAGCGGCTAGTGGAGGACCTCTGTGTAATTAGGAGATGTTGTTATTATCGTTATATTATTTAAACGAGTAATGATCGAATAGAAAAGACACTTGTATTCTCACACACACTAGAGCGAATTCAATAATTCTCTCTACACACTAGCTTACATTGTAATTTCGATCATATACTCCAAAAACATATGTAACCATCTTTTGTTCATTAATAAACTTGACGGATAACCATATACTCGTCTACCAAAGGTTATCTTGTTGATCATTGACTAAGATACTTCGACCAAAGATTATCCTATTAATCCTTGACCGGAGCTATTTTACCAACGATTACCTCGATAAGTTTTGACCTAAGTAAGACTATCTTGGTTAAGGGCTTTTTCCCTCGTGATCAAATCATCGTGTTTGTCAATATCACGCTCATACATTAGTCATTATCGTGTTAGCACCTTACCTCATATTTACGAATTTGGATACTTGATCCTTAGTAGATTTTTGTCCAAAACAGTAATTAGTTTCGTTTACGTTTCTAGTTTGTTTACGTTTGTATGTATTGGGCCAAGACCTTATGTATTTGGATCCCATTGGACCTTTATTAATAAAGGGTGTATGAGAATACACACACAAATATAATGTGTGTGTATCACATACACCAAAAAAAAAAACCTTTTGCCATAAGATACTTATCAACCTACTAACTCTCTCTCCTTCACTCTCTAACTTTCGACCCTATTCCTTAACACCACAAGATCCGGGATCTCGGTCCTAGCTAGTTGTTTCCTCCAACTAGTTGAGAGGTTGATCCAAGATGACTAGTACTTAGTTTGTTTGTTGTTTGATCCGGTCACGGGACCTGCAATTGGTATCATAACTTTCGGGCTATACTAGTTGTAGATCTTGGGTCACAACCTTGGATTTTGGTCTTGTGTGTGTGAAAAGACGAATTTTCAAGAAAAAGTGGGTTCGAGTTCATATGTTCTTCAAAAGGTTCAAGAAATAAAGGTTTCTATGTTCTAGATCTTCAAAGTATGTGTTAAAAAGTTCGTGAAAGTTTGTTAATTTGGTGTTTGAATTCACAAAAGTTGGTGTTTGTGTTGGTGTTTGTGAGATTTACTACAAAAGTTATGACATTCATGCAAAAGGAATGTATTGTAAAAGGTGACAGAAAGTTGGTTGGTGACTTTCCAAAGTAGGATTCGAATACATGTGTAATTCGCATACAATTACAGGGTTCAAAGCTTCAAGACTAATGTATTCGAATTAGCATACAAGTACAATTCGAATAAAATTGTAATTCGAATACATCATCCAGTTCGAATATAATTGGTTGTTCGATTACATACACTCTATTCGAATACATCCTTCCTATTCGAATACATCAGCTATAGTCCTTTTTAATTCAAGTCATTTGTATTCTATTCAATTCCCTCAAGTATTTGTATTTTTATGTTTTACTTCTATTTTCATTTTAATTTACCTTATGTCTAAATTAGGTTTTACTTTTAGTTTTAAATTGTCTTTCCTTCTATCTTTTTTTATACAAAATTGTAATTATTTTTTAAATATGTCTTAATTTTAGAGAGAGAAAAGGAGTTAACTTTAACTCACAAAAAGATTTTACTTTGTTAAGAAAATAAAAAATGAGTGACTTGACTAACCAAAAATAATTTACATTATTTAATTTATTTTATTTGAAAATCAGATAAAGAGTCAAAAGTATAATCTCTTGTTTAGAGGAAGCTCCTGCTTAGAGGGAGTCGGTTAATATTAAAATATCAGAAAATTTTGAGAAATAGGTCATCCAGAATCGGTTTAAGATGAGTTCGCAGGGAGAAATGAGTTTCTTCTTGGGTCTTCAAGTTGAACAAAAGGACGATGGGATTCTGATTCATCGAGAAAAATATGTTCGTGACATCGTTCAAAAATTCAAAATTCGGGTTCAAAGGCTTACCTCCCTTTCTCACTTTGATTGCTACCCGACTTGTGCTTGCTCCTTGATCAACATCTCTATAGATCCATGATCGGCTCCCAGATGTATCTCACTGCCAGCAGACCGGACATCATGTTCCCTGTCTGTCAGTGTGCCAGATATCAAAGTAATCCGAAAGAGCCCCACTTAATTGCTGTTTAGTGCATCTTTCGGTACCTTAAAGGAAAACCTTGCTTAGGTCTTTGGTATCCCAAAGACTCCCCTATGGTACTGCATGCTTACACCGATAACGATTATGGGGATGTAATCTTGATCGAAAGTCAACATCGGGTGGATGTCAGTTCCTAGGTGACAGATTGATCTCCTGACAATGCAAGAAACAAGTCACCGTGTCCACCTCCACTGCTGAAGCGGAATACACTACTGCCTCTGGTTGCCGTTCTCAGGTCATATGGATCCAACATCAGCTGTTGGATTACGGTTTGAATTTATTTAACACCCCGATTAAGTGTGACAATGAGGCAGATGTGTGTGTTGTGAAAAATCCGGTCCAACACTCTAAGACAAGGCATATTGACATCCGAACGCATTTTATTCATGATTTTTATGACCGGAAACTTGTCACAATAGAACGGGTCCATACTGATTACAACTTTGCAGATCTGTATTACTAAAGCTTTTGATCGTGCCAGATTTTTGTTCTCGTTGAGTCACTTGGCATGATTTCTTTTGTTCAAATTAAGTTTTATTTTTTTTATTTTCTTTTAAAAGGCTTTTAATTTAAATTTATCTATTTTCTTTTCATTTAAAAGTTTATTTTAATTCTCTTTTATTTTAAAGATTTCAAATTTTAATTTTTAAATTTATTTTTATATTTCTTTTTAATTTAAAATTTTTAAATTTTTAAATTTTTTTAATTTGTTTTTAGTTTTAAATTGTCTTTCCTTCTATCTTTTTTTTATATATAAAATTGTAAATATTTTTTAAATGTGTCTCAATTTTAGAGGGAGAAAAAGAGTTAACTTTAACTCACAAAAAAGATTTTACCTTTGTTAAGAAAATAAAAAATGAGTGACTTGACTAACCAAAAATATTTTACATTATTTAATTTATTTTATTTAAGAAAATCAGAAAAAGTTTCAAAAGTATAATCTCCTGTTTAGAGGGAGCTCATGCTTAGAGGGAGTCGGTTAATATTAAAATTTTAGAAAATTTTGAGAAATCGATCCGACCTTTGGAACATGATAAGAAATTGTCCTAGGTGATCCTAGCACATGAAAAGAGTAAATCAAAATCCAACAAGATCATTTCTTGATGTGTAGATATGCTTAACAAATGAGTAATTATCATAATGATATAAACTTAAATCTGCATATGCTAATGGCTACTGTCACACCCCGACTAGGGGGCTTGACATGACGATTGAATACCAACCAAAACACAACGGAAATAAGATAACAAATTTATATTAAGACACTAGGTCAAAGTTACAATCAAGTGTCTAATACAACTACAAAGCTAGAAATTCAACTACCATCTAATTAGGTGAAAATGTACGACTTCTTCATGTTAAGCTCTATGGTTCGACATAAGTCTTCTAAAAGGATTTTCTATCTCTAAACGAACTCTTGTATAAGACTCTAAATCTCTATATCCGAATAAAAGTACCTGAACACATGCTTAAAATAATTGGGTCAACTAAAAAGTTGGTGAGTTCATAAGTTTAAGTTATAAAAAGTTATGAAGACATTTATATAAAACTGATCCAAATAGTATGGTGCATATTAAAAAAGTTCACAATCAAACCAGTGTCCACGACCCGTGAACATCTAAAATAAATACCCCTTACCCATACCCCTTATTGTTATGGGTCAAATTACACTTATGTCTGCCCAACATAAGTTACAAATGGCGCCGATATATGTCACAAGATATACATTTTATCATTCAGCGGGTGGTCGTCCCATGATGTAGGCCCACTGTGTGCGGGGTCTCCCAGATAGTACTACCTATATATCCCATGGCTCTTTTCGTAGGTAATGATTGTGCTACAAAGTCGGGGATTGTTTAAGGCAGCTAAATAGGTCTTGATTAATAATACACCAATAAGTTTAAAAACACATAGAAGCATGTATCCACCCAAAAATTTAAGAAAAAGGGTCGTGCATGAACTCACCTGGTCTATGCGTGAAGAAAACATACTACAGAAATCTTAAATCTTGTATGCTACGCCATAAACGTCTCCATTTGATAGACATCTCTAAATGCATATAACATGTAACTAAACGTAATATGCATCATTTTATATGTGCTCGTGACCTATGTTGCATATGTTAATACCCTAACTAAGGTTGTTTGGGATTGTGTTGGTTTATTGTGTCAAGAGTTGTAACAACGTTTCTTTATTGAGAAAGTGGTAATAGTATGTGTTTTACTATATGGTATTATTAGTCATGTGACAAGATAAATAACAGGGTATATAAATAATATCTTACAAAGTTATAGTTTCTAAAATTAGGAAGGTTCAGTTTTCAACTTAATAGATTTAGCTTAAATATTAGTGCAAATATAGCTCATAATAATTTGTTAGTTAAAGTCCAACTGATGAATCACTTTGTATTGTTAGTTTCGTTGGCACCGTAAGGTTTGTTGGTTCGCTTTTTGTCCAAAACACATGTTCGTTGGGTTTTATATATTTATGCTTATAATTACTTAAGGATACGTATTCACATATTAAAATAATATAGTTACCCGCTAGATTCCCTATAGTATGACTTTAAGATATCTGCAAAACTAGTTCCTTTGTTATGAGATTATATTCAAAGTTCAAAAATGTATTGCTTTTTGTTAGAAAGAATAATTAGAAATTATAAAAAAATTATCTCAATTTATACAAATAGAAAAAAAAAATACTTTGGGTTTAAGTACTTTATAAAGATTATATAGCTTGAAAACACACATTCACCTGTTTCGGTAGAAACCGTGTTTTTTAAGCGCAATCGCGTAATTAGTGAATAGGTTGTTTTAAAACTTAGAAAATAATTATAATACTTTAACGAATAATTTACTGGAAAAGAATACCATATTTATGTAAAATGTTCTAAAACGCCTTTTATCAGTAAATCTTTTATTGTGCAGTTTTGGTAGTATCGGTTAGGAATATATTTATCTAAATTTTTCCCTAAATTTCATTTCATAAGATTGGTAACATGTAATATTATGATCTTTTAGATTCATCCTTAAGTACGCTAGTTCATGTTTTCGTACGGTTGTATGAATCGGTGAAAAGCATAATAACTAATATACAAATTATAGTTGGATGACTTATAAACCCATTTTAATGATACTTATAATAGATGAGTTTAGGAAAACTCCAGGTCCAAAGATATTAATGTTTTTATGGTCTCAAGTTATTAACGTGTTTACCTGGTTTTTAACTACTAAAATTGTAACTAACAACTTATACTTACCAAAATGACTTAGACAATATTCTTATGGTATGATATGTTAATAATCACTTTTCATTAGCTTATACCCGGTTTAAAGGTTCCGGTGCTGGTTCCGGATTTTAACGCATTTGTGTTTGGTTTACCGTGTAGTAGTTTTAGAACTTTAATCTTCGGTGGTTATTCTTAAAAATAACTTTTATAACAATTTACTTACTATAATGTAATATATGGTTTTTATAGATTTTCTTGGACTTTATATATTGTTAGTTTGTCAGTCCCTTCGACATCTATTCTAACAGTGTTACGGTTTTAATGTTGTGTGAAACGGGCTTTCGATCAAAGGACCACTTTGACAGGTTAGTGTGGTTAGGATAACGGGAACTTTAGTGTTTATAATGTTTTGGTTGTTAAGGATATCATATGTGCCTATATGTTGTGTAAAACTCAAGAATAGACAGAATCTTTTTGGAGTAGATGTGTACCTCTTTGTATGGCCGAATGTAAGTACGATTGGATGACTTCAAGGATGTCAAGAGTCTTGTGATAAACATTGAATGATGATACAAAGAGCTAAAGAAGATAGATTGAAGAAAATGAAGAAATACACATGAATTCGGAAGCTTAAAGTTGGGTTTTATGTTACCTTTAGTAGGATCTATCTTAGGACTTGATGAGGGGCTGGGATATGATTACTGATTTTCTCCTGTGTAAATAGCTCCTGAATGATCAGGACTTAAATCAACAAGTCAATGAAGAAAACTTGCAATGCGTGACTAGTCCGAGATTGTGTTACCTATCTCGTAAGTTTGCTGGCTCGAACTTGGGAACCTATTTTGGGCTATTGTGAACGTGATTGAGGGTTCAAAAGGGGCTGAGACTTTCTGTGTTAATTAGTTAGGAATGATTAGGACTTAGAACATCATTTGTGGGTATCATAGTTACAAGGTTGAGAGAGTGTAGGAGAGAACCGATTGATGATTTCTTCTGTAATCTTTCTTGGTTTGATCACAGCAGCAAAACAAGTGAGCAAAGGTTCACAATTGGAGAATGTTCTTGATTGATACAACATATAGGATTGATGAAAACTATTGGTTCTTCCTGGGCAGATTAAGAGGGCTTTCAGGACTCGAACTTTGTGGTTTAAAGGCCCAAAGAAATCATAAGAGGTTGGCAAGGAATGTTTGATATGTGGGTGAATGAAGAATCATCATTGGCTTTATATACGATTTCTTATTGTATCTTTCGTTTGAAGTTTGTTTCTAGCTGGAATCTTTCTTGGGCTCGATTTCCAGCAGCAAAACAGAATGGAACATGAGGTTTCGTGGCCTTTTATGGCTGGAATACTTGTGGGTCTGCATGGGTGCATACAATCAAAGAGTAAGGACAAGGAGTGGCAAGAACCCAAGGTTGTTTTAGGCGTTTACCTTGATGAACATGATGATTGTTTTAAAGGACCTTCTGGGGATCAACTGTGACTTTAAAGGGAGTCGATTATGGCTACAATACATGGAGAAAACAATTGAGTTTTGAGATGAATAACAACCGGGGGATTTCATGGAGTACTTATAGAATTGCAAAAAGTCTTTGTGAATGGTGGAGGACCTGCACATGATCTTTTGTCATGATCTTTTGCTATATCAATTTTGGGGAATCATGAAGATATGGAAAAAAGATCTTTACTTGCAGAGGGTACAGGGATATCATTGAGATATGTTTAAGATTTAGAAGTAAGATAGCTATTAGGTTTGAATAAAAAGTCGTATGAGAGAAGGAGGCATAGAGAGAATGTAGAATATTTTGTAAATCTTTGTATAGATTTGGTGAGATTTAATGGGATGTGGATAAACGATTTGGAGGGATTTCTTGCAGAGTTTTTGATGGATTTAGAGGTCTCAAATTTTATTCTTTGGGTCATAGGCTTAACTAGAGATTTTATAAAAAAAAATTATATATCTAATTATCTATATAATTGTCTACCATAAAATCCTACGTGTCGCTCTCAGGTTGTTCCCCCCCTATCTAGAGTCACCAGATTGCTTGATTTCTAAATGGAGGCTTTTCATGCATTTAACCCGAATTCGTGGGTATGGGTCTCACCAAACCCGGATAGTAATTAAATGGGTTATAACATTTCATATATTTATGAAACTCTTTCATAATCAAACAATAACTTTTGCGGGTCATGGGTCTCACCAAACCCAGATAACTCCTAAACGGGTTATAACATCATTTATTTAACCATTAAAGAATAATTTCCACGGTTATGGGTCTTACCAAACCCTAATAGCCCTCAAATGGGTTATAAGATCTCATTTATTGGTAAACACTTTCATCATTAAACCTAATTTAATCTATTTCTTTTACATGTTCTCTGTTGCTATCCATCTCCATCGCCTGTTAACTTCCGATACCACCCACCATTGTCAACTACATCAACGTCCCCTTTTTCATTAGACAAATATTTTTGTTCATTTAAAAAAATCAACATGTTCGTGTCCGTTTATGTTTGTTCGTTATAAATCTAAAAAACTTATACATCTCAATTGAGAAAACGCAAAACGCTAAAAAATATAATAACAAACTAATATATATGTATTAAATTAAAACAAAACTACGTTAAAAAATAAATTATATCATCAAAAAATATCAAAACGATTAAAACAAAAACTTGAATAAACCCCCGTAACACGGGAGGATTAAACTAGTATATATATATATATATATGTGTGTAATTAAGACTTGACAGTTTATGGGCATGAGGCTGGTCATATCCATATTCGGAACATAACATGTGCATTTGATTTAAATTTTGTATGTCTATTAAATCTTTTTATTTTGATATTTACATATATAGGTTATTAGTGGAGAAGTTTTTATTATTCAGATTATTATTAATTATTTAGTTGTTATTTACAGGTAAGTAAATAATTTGTTAGACAACTAGTATATTTTATGTCATATTTATATAATTAATGATTTTTATAACTTGATGTAAGATAGTAAAAATTTATTTATAGATGTTGTGTGTAGATGATTTGGGTTCAGGATTATTGTTATAGGACCAATCCTAATTGTGATATATAATGTTGGTGGGTTGAGACTACCAGACATATTAGTTATACTATGGTTGGTTATCAATGTTGTTGTATCGCGTGTCCTACTATTTGTTCTATGGTAGCATGAACTTTGAAAATTGAGTCGGTATCTTCTAGTTAAAAAAAATCAGCCCTAAAATTGGGGTTGTTACAGCTACACTTTTATGAAGTGGTTGCCGACTCCAAATAAGTCATATCAATAAGGCAAAATTCCTAATAGTCTGTCATACACGAGCCCGTTAATGATTGGTCACAATGAAAACTTATTTCTTGCTTTGGCTTCGAATATTAAAAAATATCAAAAATTATTGAAAAAACAGAAAAATTGCAAAATGCTCAAAAAGTATTCAAATATCAACAACAAAAATGTTGATAATTTTATCAAACAAAAAGGGGTATATTAGAACTACGTGACGTGGGGCAAACAAGTAAGACATAAACACTTTATATGAAGGCTTGTAAATCCATATGGCATATAAGTCCATGGTTTACATATTGTTTGAAAGAAAAAGTTTGCAAAAAGTTTATGAAAGCTCAAAATGATTTGATCGATTATTAGGGGGTCGGAGTCAATTCGTGGTGATACTGATGAACACAAACTTTGCACGAGGTATGATGGAGTCTGTAACATGTTGGATTAACAGAGGACCACACAAGTATTGTGCCTAATTATACCTTAACGTACCACGTTCAAATCAAAATACTTGTTAAGTTTAAAATGGATCAACATATCTACAATCGACTTTGGGTTCTTGGCATAATAATATCCAAATAGAAGTGTGATCTATGACGCTATACACAATATGATTCCATGTGGTAATCTTTCTCATCAAAAACAAGTATCAATAGAATTTTGTAAATTATTTAATATAATTAATATAATATTAATTTTCTCTTTGTATCTTAATTGTAAATTTTAGTTCATTTTTAAGTTTTTATTTCATTTTAATTTACATGTTAAAATTAATTTAACTTGTATTTTCTTTAATTTTATTTTTACCTTATTTTACCTTTGATTTTATTTTTATTTTTTTTATTTTTAATTTTTAAGTTTATTTTAATTCCACATTTTATTTAGTTTTATTTAAAACCTTATTTTACCTTTATTTTCAATTTTGTTGTTATTTTAAAATTTTAATTTTGTATAAATCTTACTTTTGTTAAAGTTTTATTTTCCTTTAATTTTATTTTAAAACTTTTATTTTATTTAATTTCAAAATTTTATTTTAATTTTTAAGTATTTAGTTAAACTGGTTAATGTATTCAACATGGTCTTAGATGCAAAGTTGTTAAGTGTTGACCCAACAAAAATATATATTGCATATATTTAAAATGCTTGGAATCGGTGGGTAAATATTTTGCGGGCTTAAAATTGAAAACATTTTTAGAGTTCGGGGGTCGAGAGTGTAAAATCGTTTAAAATCTCGAGGAGTTTTGACCTTATCGCGAGATAGGTTGACCCTATAAATAAGTTTTTCAAAATTTTCTTTCATTTTTATCCACTAAAAAGCATTATCCACTCTTTCTCTCTCTAAACCCTCTCTCACGGCCGCCGCCCTTAATCTTCATCGGATTTTCAATTCAATCACACAAATTTACTTTAATATCACACTTAATCATCTATAAATCATGGAAAACTTCCTAGTGGTAATAATCTTAACAACTTTTCATGATTTTTCTTGTTTTTCTGGTCATATAAACAATTCTGACGAATTGCTCATGTGCGATTGACTGTTCTTATGATGTTTTCTGCATAAATTGATGATTGATTATGGGTATCGATGTCCTAAAGAGTCTATAGGGTGATTTAATTGAGTTTTTACAAATTTTTTGTATAGTTTTTCATTTTTCTTAGGGCTTCGGTGTTCTAGGGTTCTTAAAACCCAGAATCTTTGTTTGAACATATTCTTGAGCTGTCCAGTTCTTCAAGTTGTTCGATGACAGACCCAGAAAACTGCTTAAGGGATTAAATTCATTATGAATTTGTGTTTGAATATATGTATTCGAATCATCCTGGATTCGAATAGAACTGTATTTGGGTATACATATTGAACTCTCAAGTTGTATAAGGATACCTTATTCGAATAGGTTGTTAATTGAGAATCTCAAAAGTGTATAAGGCTGATGTATTCGAACTTAAATTTGTATTCGAATACAATGTATTCGAATGAAATAGTGATGAGAAATGACCAAGTAAATTGTATTCGAATGTACTTTACGCTTGTGGAATTTGTACTCGAATACATATGTATTTGAATGAGTTTGTGTATTCGAATGCTTTTGTATTCGAAAGGGTGAGAAGCTTCAAGTACAAAGTCTTCTAACACAAAATTGTATTCGAATTGAATTTGTTTTTAAAATAACATCTTCAAGGGTCATAACATCTTCTGTTCTTTGGAGATCCCGACAAAGAAAAAGCTCAAAGTATTTGTTTCCATGACCAAAGGATTACAAATTTGTCCTTTATCGTTTGCAATCTCAGCTGATCCAGAGATTCACTATTCTTGGATTAAACAATTTTGGGAAAATACTAGGACAAAGAAAGACAGTTCAAGGATTACTTCAAAGATTAACAATGTGAAGGTGACTGTTACTGAAGATGTTATCAGAAAGGCTCTTCAGATTCAAGATAATGCCGGTGATCCTTGCACAATCTTTTCAAATGAACAAATAAGAAATTTTTTTGAGGATATTGATTATGAAGTTGAATGGTCTACTTGTGAGAAGAAATATCTACTGAATTATTGGTAGCTCTTGTTTCACATTGTTGCTCACTGTTTATCTTATCAAAAGGGCGGGTTTGACAAACTGAACGCTGACTGGGTTGGAGTTATGCTAAGTTTGACTAGGGGAAGAAGATACAATTATTCTAAACTGTTCTTTAGATTTATACAACAGAATGTGCTTATAAAGAAGCGAAGGATGATGTATCCTCGATTCATCCAAATAATTTTGGATTTCTTGCTTCCTGATACACCCAAACCTGTGAAAACTAATGAAATTGATGAAGAAGGGAATGCAGTTGAGTTTATTGAGCCTTTTCATGTCAAGGAGGCAAAACAAGTGGCCATGACTACTATTCTAAAGCCTACTGGTAGAAGTTCTCATCAGTATCAAGGTGAGCAGCCGGGTGTTAAGATTGGTCAGTTCAAGGAGACAGAGTCTAATAGTGATGAGGTAGAAGCTGGAGAGGAGAATGGGGATTACGATGATGATGATGATCCTGATGATGGTCAGGATGAAGGTGATGATAATGAGGAGAAAGAACAAGTTGATGAGCCTGTTGATGAACCTGAAGGTGACATACAAGAGTCTAATCCACCATCTGAGGATTTGGAGGGTGAGTCCTCTGAGGGATCTGCTGCGGAGGAAGACGAGCCTGATCATCCTCCCAAAAGGTTGAAGAAGGCAAAGGACTCTAAGAAGTCTTCTCCTTCTAAAGTGCCTCAACTCCATGTAACCTTTCCTTCGGTTTCTGAGATGGTATCCCATTCCTTAGCAACCCAAACCACATCACCACAAACCACCATTCCCGACCCACACATAGGATCACCTAGGACCTTAGCCAAGACCCTAAAAGCCCTCCAAGAAAACCAAATCAAAATAACCAAAACCAAAACCCCACTCTCACCTAAAACCAAAATGACCTCACCTTTGGCTCCAACAAAACCTAGACTCAAAATCGTCATCAGGAAGAAACCCAAAACCCAAAAGCCATCCCTCGTAGATGAACACATTACCTCACCCGAGACCTCCCCAGCCCGCTTAAACGAACCAATGCCCTCCATGTTTGAGGACATACCTATAACCACCCAAACTGAAACTTCCACCTCACCTAGGACCACAATACCGGTTACCTCACCTACTTACCTATTCACCACACCTATTAGAGACACATCATTTTGGGCATCCACATTCACTACATCTAGCCCGACCCAACCCACCTCAACCACCATAAAAACAACCACCACAACAACCAGCCTACCCTTAACCGTACCCACATCCATCCTAACCTTAACCTTAACCTTACATATCCCAACCACACCACACTCAACCATAGACACCACACCTACCTCAACTCATAGGAGCCATGTGATTGACATCACTATCTCAAGTGGGAAATCGAAGAAGTCTCCCGTGTTCAAAGATCCTATCCTCAATAGGCTCGCGGCACTGGAATAGGCTAATGAGAACCGTGCAAAACGGGAACTCATGTTCATCAACTTCTTAAAAGATCAACAAGCCATCAACCAGGAGGTCACTCGTAAGTGTGATGCCTTGGCCAATCAGTTGGCTATTCTTCAAGAAAGACGTGACCTTGATCAAGCCAGCAAAACTGGATCAACCACTTGCAGAAGAGAATTGACAATCAGCAACTGATAATTAACAAGAATATTCTGCAAAATGTTGAACAACACTTTGATATGGAAAGCCTTGAGTCTCGAGTCATATATTTGGAGACTGATCTTCCCTTTTCTTCTAACTTTTCTGAAAAATTCATAAGGGAGATTGAGCCTACACTTGATAAAGTGTGGATTGACTTTGAACGTTTGTCTTTAAGGGTGAGTGGGCTAGAAGGATGTGAGAAGGGTTATGGGAGAGAGTGTGAGACTACAAAATCTTGTTGAGCTGTTGGAAGAAGAGTTGGAGAATCAACGCGCTGAACAAGGGGCGTGCGAATGAGTCACTAGTTAACCGATACCTTGTTGTGATGGAGGTTATGCGGTTAATAGATGAGGATGTTGAGAACTTGAGGGTACATCTGATGAGGACCTTTCGGAGGTTCCTTCGTGTAGCCGAGCCAAGGGCTGAGCAAGTTAACCGGCAACAAACCATGCTTGCTTGTTTAGCCACTGATGCCGAAAGGGAACTCTAGGAAGTGTTCATGGCTTCCTCTCCATGGGATAAGAAGGAGGTTTAGGCTCGAAGACTGCTGATGAGCCTGAAGTTGTTGTTGGAATCGTTACCGGCACTGAGACTGTTGTTACTACTGTTTTTTTGTCTGAGCAGGTCAGTACTAAAAGCTCATCATTTATTGCACCAATCACTAGTGAGCAAGTAAGTGTTGTGTTTACACTGCTATGGTTATTCATCATGATGTACAACCATTAGCACAAGGTGGTGGTGATGACGGTGATGATTAGGATGATGATGACGAGTTTGATAGTGGAGATGAGGATAATGATGAGGAAAATGATGATGATGACGATGACCACGAGGACGATACCTAGATGAGCCTCGTGGTGGTGGAAACGGTGATGGTAGTGGTGATGCTAGTGGTAGTGGAAGTGGAAGTGGTAGTGGTGATGCTACCGGAAATAAGGCGGCTGATGTTGAGCCGTCAAAGGAGAGGCTGAGCTTGCCTTTTTACTAAATGTTCGTTCTTTTGCTGGTACCGTTCCTACTGTTGAGAAAGCCGGTGATGAAAACAAAGAACAAAGTGATGCCGGCACCAACTATTCTCCCAACCCCGACACACCACCAACTGGGGAGAATGTTGAGCCAGCCGTTGATAAGCACGTTGTCACTCCTATTGCTGCTCCTGCTCGAAGTTGGTCAAGAAGAGGAATTAAATACTATAGCGTGAGCAGGATAGGAAGCATGCGACGGAGGTCGATGCCTTACCATGATTTGAATATCATTTTGTAAGCCAAATACCACAAAGATAGCAAAAGTTGGGCTGTCACACGTACGTTTGGAGATCTTACATTATGCGAGATATGCACACGCTGTCGAAACTTGACATGAACTTCTTTCGCAAGACAATGGCTTGAGACGACAGCAAGGACACTATCAAATCATGGTTCAAGAAAAGGTTTTTAAGAAGAGAATGGTGGGTTGACTACCCGATGTTCGCAGTCAATCCGGGTAGGTCATTCAAGGTAAAGAAGATCAACCCCTTATCCAACAAGCCGTCCAAGGAAAGAATATACAGAATGCCTGTTGACCATAGCGAGCCAATCTTTCATGGGATGCCTTTCAAGGACGACTTTCATCACGACTTCATTGCATGGGAGTTCGACAACGAGCACGGCGAGGTTATTATACATTGCACTCGCAGTCATGAGCTCAAGTTCTTTGATGAGCATGAACTAGCGGGACTTGGACTCCGCGACCTCAAGAAACTAGTAGAGTCGCATTTGCGTTTTTTCTCTTTGTATCGTGACAACACAGACGCCATCGTCGGAAAGTTCAACAAGTTTGACAGATTACTTGTTGAAAAGCAACCATTTGAAGATGATCCGGACGATGTATTCGACTACGAGTCCGAGTGCGAGTGGTGGGGAAGAAAATAAAGCAAGTACCAAAGACTAGAGGGAGATTGTAAGGCCCGTTTTGATATTAGTCTTTCGTATTTGTAATTAGTTTCGTATACGTTTCTAGTTTGTTTACGAGTGTATGTATTGGCCGAGGCCTTATGTATTTGAAGCCCATTGGGCCTTTATTAATGAAAGGGTGTATGATAATACACACACATATATATAGTGTGTGTCATACACACCAAAAAAACCTTTTGCCATAATATACTTGTCAGCCTACTAATTCTCTCTCCTTCACTCTCTAACTTTCCCCCCTATTCCTTAACACCACAAGATCCGAGATCTCGGTCCTAGCTAGTTGTTTCTGCCAACTAGTTGAGAGGTTGATCCAATATGACTAGTACTTAGTTTGTTTGTTGTTTGATCCGGTCACCGGACCTACACACACACATATATATATTATATATACACACATTTAATATTTTTTAATGAGTTTGTGGAAGTTTGTTGTTGTGAAAGAAAGTAAGGTTTTTGAGAAAAGTTTGAAATTTAATGTGGCATTGATTTGACGGTTTGTATGAGTTTGTTGTAGTCGAAGCTATTATTGTCATTCCGTAATGTCATTACATAGTTCACTAATTCAATGTGGTGGACCCGTGTATGTGGGTTCTTTGTAATTTCCATGCATGCGTTCCTTCTGACCCGGTCAATGTTTGATTAGAATAATCGATTGGAATATAATGACTGAAAACTACTTGTGTTGAAGATATAATAAACCTAACGATTAATAGTCTACACAGAAGACTTGTATTTATTATCCAACTACTTAGTATCCTGCATCTCTTCTCTCCCCAGTCCCGGAAAACATGTTCATCCTTGCAAGAAAACATCTCTTATGGTTTTTTATCTTTTATCTCCATTTGTTTGATCAATCTCACCACCTTAGCTCAGCCTGATTTCCTTCACTACTACTGCGAAAACGATGGTAACTATACTGCAGACAGTATGTACAAAAGCAATCTTGACACCGCCCTCTCTACCACCAACATGGGCCTAGGTTTCTACAAGCTCTCTATTGGCAAAGGGAATGACACAGCCAACTCAGTCGCCCTTTGTCGAGGCGACATCAATGCTGATGTTTGCGAGAGTTGTCTTAATGACTCGATTGCTATGTTGTCGCGACTCTGCCCTAACCAAAAGTCCGCAATAGGATACTACGCTTCTTGAGATACTCCAACAAGACTATATTGAGAAGTACACGGGTAAAGTTTTATACGTATCTGGCTAACCTCCAAAACGTAACGGATATTGATGGGTTCAATCGTGCTCTAGGACCGCTAATGAAAAGGCTGAGAGAAAAAGCTGCTGCTGGAGGTTCACAACAGAAATTTGCCAGTGGAAACACCCCTGGCCCAGGTTTCTCAACGTTCTATGCGTTTGTGCAGTGTACTCCAGACCTAATGCAGCAACAGTGTAGTGATTGCTTGGAGAATGCAATCAATAGAATTTCAGTATATTTTAATGGGAAAATTGGAGGAAGAATTCTTCTACCTATGTGTAATTTTAGATACGAGGCATATCGGTTTTTTAATCAGACTGCTCGGGACATCACGTTACCACCAGTATTACAATCATCTCCACCAATCCGCCCATCACCACCAACAGTAACACCACCAGCAGGTATTGATTATATTTGCTTATTACTCGGTAATATCCTACATTAATAAAATATAATCCCTCCGTCCCATTAAAACTGTCATGGTTTAAAAAACATAAAGTTTAAGGTAGATTAAATAATTACTTTTTTACTTACCAAATGACAATAATGTCATTGTAAATTAGGTCCATCAATATTGTTTATTAATATTAGTTGTAGCTTTTTAAGGGTAAACTTGAAAATAAGCTAATATATTTTGAAAGTAAACATTTATAAGGTGACAAAAAAAATATATGAACACTTTTAATGGGATGGAGGGAGTATATGTTTACTTTGACAATTAACACAGGATGCACTCATGTCCAGGTCAAAATTTAATTATTAAATTTCAGAATTAGAATATTATACTAGTGCTGAAAATACGAAACGTCTGTTTTAGGGGAATGTTATCTTAAAAACAAGTAGTTTACTACGAATATTTGGAATAAATCATAGTCATTAATGGATCATGTTAATCAATGTTGAGATGTAAAATTACCAAAAACCGACATAGTTTCTTAGAATTATTTTTCACTACAGGTTGTAATGCCACATGTCACAAACCCACTAGTTCTTACCATTCGTAAGAAACACTTTATTTTTATTTGAAGCATTTTCAATGTGTGTGTTTAAGATATAGAGGTTGATTGAATACAAAATATATGTTGTTAACGTTATAAACGTGCGAAGTGCAGGATGAGAAACACATGATGGCATTATCGTAGTTACACGAATAGTGTAGTTACGCCACAAACACAAAATATAACTAGTTAAATAAAATTACGTGATAGTGTTTTACAAATTTTATTACGCTAGTTTTACGGTTATAAAGTTACGAAAATGCGGGCACATCTTTTCTTCACTTATCTTCTTACACTTGTATTAGTTGTCTGTTCAAAACGTGTCCCTTACGGCCTTACTATTAGTATTGGATTATCATAATTTTAAATAAATCAACTAAAAGACGCAAATACCCTAAAAGACACAAATACGCTTTAACTGACTCAGACTCCCTTTAACAGCCTTGAAATTCAATTATGATCTGTTTCATTTGTTTAGTAAGAATTAAGTCCGACGTACTTTCACTACCACCACAGATTTTTTTTGGGTCACGTTGCAGATAGCCATTGGAAAACATTAAGTTTATTTTATTTACTTTTTTGTTTTATGTTTGGTACATAGTTATCAAATGCGTTAGATGTACTCTGATGTGTACCGGGTCGGGTCTGCATGCATTAGGGGTCATTTGGTCATGTTTCACAAGTTATTTGTTTTAAGTTAATTGTTTGTTTTCTTTTTTTTAAGCATGTTTGAGAATAGAGGGGTAGTAGAGGATGCTTCATATCCCAAGTTTAGATGGTTATTGTTTCCATGATTTTAGTGGGGTCTATTGAGTTTAGATTAGGTTGTTTCCCTATTTAAAGGGCTCTTTCTTTAATGAATGACATGCAGATTAATTTAGTCAAGTTACTATCTCTTCTATCTCAATCTTTAATATTCTTAGGCCATTTAAATTACCGTGAGAACCACATCAGTGGTATCAGAGCGGACGATCCAATGGAAACATGAAAGCTCTAAAATGCTGAGTTACAATAGCAAACTCATGAGCGCCTAGTGCAACATGACGCCATGCTCGAGAAGATCTTAATCGAAATCCCTAGCCTCACCGCCACCATGCAAGCACAGCAGGAGCTGATCTCGTTCGGTCCCTCAACCTATGGTGGAAAACCCGTTTCACGCTCCTTAAAACCCCATATGAAGTTATCATTTCCGCGGTTCAATGGTGAGGATCCCATTGGTTTGTATCAAGCCGAACAGAATTTCTCGTTTCAAAAGGTGGAAGATGAAAACAAAGTCATCCTCGCTTCGATTCGCCTGAAGGCATCGCCCTACAATGGCATCGGTGGATCGAAAAGTCCGGGGGCCAATGACCTGTGTCGAGTTTGCTAAGGTTGTCAATGCTCGATTTGGATCAAACGATTACGAGGATTCGGGTGAAGCCCTCTCTCGCCTCAAACAAATTACCACAGTGGGGGCTTACCAAGAGGAGTTCGAATGCCTCTCCCGTCGGGTCGATGGCTTACCAGATCCATTCTTAATTGGTTATTTCGTAGGTGGGCTTAAGGACGAGATCCGCTTAGAGGTGAAAGTGAAGTCCCCACGTGCTTTATCCGAGGACATTGCCATTGCATGTCTTGTGAAAGAGAAACTGAAGTTGGGCCATGTCTCTAATTCTGGCGAAGAACCAAAAGCTATTAGTTTGATAGGACCGGTTCCCGTTACCCGGTCGGCTACTCCGACTCTGGCTCCAACTCAGGCACGACGTCTCACCTGTGCCAAAGTTCGTGACCGGCAGGCAAGGGGCTTATGTTATTATTGTGATGAAGTTTATAAATCGGGCCACAAGTGTTTGAAACCACAACTTACAACTTATGATGTTTGCCAAAGCTCATGAAGAACCGGACCTTCACCTTATGGACATGGCGAATTCAAGCGGGTGGAATGACGTGTACCGGGTCGGGTCTATATGCATGAGGGGTCATTTTGTTCATTTTTAACAAGTTATTTGTTTTAAGTTAATTGTTTGTTTTCTTTTTTAAGCATGTGTGAGAATATGGAGGTAGTGGAGGATGCTTCCTATCCCATGTTTAGGTGGTTATTGTCTCCATGATTTTAGTGGGGTCGGTTGAATCTAGGTTAAGTTGTTTCCATATTTTTTTTAATCAAATTCATTTACTCACTTTTAAATATAACACAAACCGAGCTACATCTGGATAATGGGTAAGCGAGCAACAAGTTGCGCCGCTATCCCCTTTTGAATCGCAAAGCCTATTCTACTAAATATAAATCCTTGGTTCCTCGGGCTTTGCGAGTCACTGTGGACCACCTTTTGCACCCGCTCCAAAAGGCGAACCGCCTCGGGAGCTAGGGATTCAAATATGTCAAATGCAAATGGAATGAACACGTGCTGATTCTCTAAACACGCTGCCTCATGCTTAGCAACCTTCTTAGATTCCGCTCTCAAAACCGCCTGTCCCGGTACGAAGCCACTGTCTCTTAGCCCCACCAACGGGGACACCCCAGTGAGGTCAACACCTTTTGCACCCGCTCCAAAAGGCGAACCGCCTCGGGAGCTAGGGATTCAAATATGTCAAATGCAAATGGAATGAACACGTGCTGATTCTCTAAACACGCTGCCTCATGCTTAGCAACCTTCCTAGATTCCGCTCTCAAAACCGCCTGTCCAGCCACTGTCTCTTAGCCCCACCAACGGGGACACCCCAGTGAGGTCAACACACGCATGCTTACCCCCTGCCAGCCAAACACAAGAACGTCCACAGGGATCTTCCCTCTCGCGGATCAGTCAAAAAGTTAATAGGTGCCTCTTTCTTGGCTGAGATTCCGACACGCCTAAGCACATCCCATAAGACATCTCTAACCCAGTCATGATGATACTTGAATGCCAGCAATTCCTTATAGTGGAGGGCATGCTCACCAAATCTGTCCAAACAAGCTTTTTAACAAATGGGGCATGATTCATCTGGAGGGGAAAGAGGAAGCATAAGCCGGTATTTAAGGATGGCTCTGTATTCAACAGCCGACATCCGTTGCCCAAGACCTTCAATGGACACAACAGTCAAAAAATCCTGGGCATGAGCCCCCTTGAGACAAGCTAAAACTGCCTTTTGTCTCGGTGTCATATCGAATCGCTCCTCCAAATCATGTATGTGTTTACCATAAAGAGCACTCACTAAGGTTTGTTGAGGTTTATTGGGGCAGTCTCCTTATCAATAAAACCGCCTAAATCAAGGTCTGGGAGAGTTGTTCCAATATTACCAAGTGCAAAAGAGTAGTCAGGACTACCCCCATAACACCAGCGTTTCGCAAGATGTGATCCTGAAATTTCCACGACTGGGACCTGGAAGCCACAAAGGCATATGCAGAGACATCCTCAGCCGAGAAAATTCCTAAGCCTCCGTAACGCATAGGGAAGGAAGCCAACCTCCACTGGAGGTCCCCAAAATGCGGTCCTCCACACACAACAATATCTTCAATTGCCTTCCGCAGGCCCGTATCAAAGATGGACACAGCCTCTTTGACATGTTCAGGTTGACAAGTCTGGAGCCCAAACACTAACTTAGCAACCCCCATACACGAGCGCAACAAAAGGAGCTCACTTTGGGGTCCCTCAGGTCCGGCAGGCGTTTCATAAGTTCAACCGCCCTCAAAGCTCTTTTAGTTGGCATAGACCGAATAAATCCTGCATCCCGACTAACCGCTCCCCCAGGAGTTTAACTCCCGTCACAGGCCTGCTAATCTCGCCAGGGAATAAACCCGGCACTTTCTTCGAATCAACACATGACGGCCAAAAAATCTCTGTTTTTCGAATATTAAGCCTAAGCCCTAGAGACGCCCCCCTCTGAGCGAATAATGCCCAACGCTCTAGCAACCTCCTCAGCCTTACCAATGATTGTGCCATCTTCTAAATACCAAGCATGGAAGGGCAAAGAACATGTCCCTGCACCTTAAGGATGAGCGGATGAAGGACCAACACAAAAAGAAGAGGCCAAGGGGGTCCCCTTGCTGCACCCTAGTAAAAGCCCCAATATGAGTATCCCCCCCATAACGGGCGGGGAGAGCATATAAAAAATGGACCCATGGGAAGATAGATGGACATATGTAGCTAACTTCCCTAAGAAGGGTCGTCAGATCCACCTCGTTGAAGGAGTTAGAAAAATCAACAGTGAGCATAGCCAGAGACCCGTCAGAATGAAACGCGCTCAAAAATCTGTTAGCACTATGCAATACCGCTTCTGCCCCATTAGGGATCCCAACCCCGACTTGGAAATCCCCTAGATAAGCAGTCACCTTTTTCCCTATTTTACGCATAGCGACTTTCGACACCAATCTTCTCCAAATGGCCCCCACTGGGATGGGTCTAATTCCACTATCAGGCTTCAACAGGGGGTCAATGATGCCGAAGCAATGAACTTCGCTAGAACTTTAGGAAAAAGCCCCCCAAGCCACAAATTGACAACATCAGTGATGGCCTTTAAGAGCCCGGAGGCACTGTGTAATGGCCGTCTTAAAGGCACTGTGATGGCCTTTAAGAGCCCGGATGAACACAAGACTTTGATCGCCGTTGTGTAATGGCCATCCGCTACCTTCCGGAGGACTGCTTGATAGTGCCCCCTCCCTCTTCTTTATGTTGGCAATCCCACATCACAGGAAGTTCAAGGAGCAGTAGCACCAACTCTTCTAAACCTGCCCCATCTTTCCAAACAGCCAAAGCCCGCATAATGGAGCTACATTGAAGCGATTTCCTGTTACCGAACCTTCGTTCCTGCCTAGTAGCCAATTTGACAACACGTAACGTGCAGAGAGGCAACAACAAAAGTTTAACCCAAGCCTCAATAGACCCCGGGGCATCCACCACTTTACGGAGCCCCCCTAACAAAGCCTGGGCAAAAGCCATGCGACACGCGGGCGGGATATTCTTGACAGTAGCAATAGGAATGGGGAGGATGCGCTCAAGGAGAGCGACATCTACCACAAACGTCTCAGACAGACCACTCCCAAGTTCCACCTGCGAATCGTGGGGTTGAGGAATCCCCACAGTAAAATCAAAGTCTCCTTCTGCACGTGGGGTGCATTTAACCACTTATTTTCCGTGCAGACAAGGCCTATTCAAGGTATGCAGGGCCATGCACTCAACGCATAACCAGTTCTTAAGCAAGCGCAAGGTTTCGACAACGTCATTGTAGAGTTCCAAGTCCGAAGCAAGACGCTCCTTTAACTGATCTCTCCTTTCCTTTACATTGAAATGATCCCGCTGAAAATGCATGAGTAACCTAGAGTACCCCTTGTATCCCGGGATACCATCTTTACAAAAATGAAAATTTTTAAAGGGGCAACGCCAAATCCCCGTGCCCGAGCTAGGACCCGGCTCTTCACCACAGGCCCTCATAAATCACTTAAGAAATTAAAAAAACTTTTTTTTTGTTTTTGGAATCCAAGGAAATTAAAATAAAATTTGGTGTTGGCATTTAATCAAACACCTGGCGTGCATTACTAGCGAAACCTCCAAACTAATGTCATTCAAAACAAATCACCCGGAAAATGAAAAGCTAGAAGACCAAATAAACAAAAACCGAGAATGGGTAATGACGGTGGCAAAAAAAGGGTGGAGCAGCGAAGGTGGAGATGGAGGGTAACAGCAGTGGCGGTGGTGGGTGAGAGGCGGAGATGGAGAGGGAGGGTTACATGGTGGGTTACGGTGGAGCTGTGAGGCGGAGATGGAGGTGGCGGGTTAGGGTGGTGGGTAATGGAGGTGGTGGAGTCATTTGATTGTTTACGGTGTTTAAAGAGATCAGTTATTAATGAATGGCATGCAAATTAATTGAGTCAAGTTACTATCTCTTCTATCTCTATCTTTAATATTCTTATGTCATTTTAATTACCGTGAGAACCACATCACACTCAAGGTGCAAATGCCTCTCCTAGGGTGTAGGCGCAAGGCGCAAAAAAAGCTTGGGCCTCGGAAAACAAAGGCGCACTTAAATAAAAATAGCTTAGGATCCTGAAAAAGGTAGAAATCAGGGATCCTGACGAGATTAGGATCATGTTGAATCAGGAATCTCAAGTCATAAAATTGGGGTGCCCATGGCAACACAACGTGGATACAACACATGAAGTAAAACAAAACATGGAATAGAAACCGGATAGTAGTCAATCATGTTGGAACAGAACCACCCATTTCAAAAAACATAAGGTAAAAGTGTTATCAATATTCTCGTTAGTTTGTACAAAAACGAATGAAGCAAGAGCTACTTTCGCCCTAACAGTCCAACGAGTTGAAGAACATGCAATTGAAGAGGTACAATAACATTTGAAGCCTCTCTTGCAAGAGTACAAGAAGGTAATGCCAGAAGACACCCAGAGCAGTTGTCCTCCTTTAAGGAGCATCCAACACAAAATAAGTCTTGGTCCAAGCGTTCCTAATCTTCCTCTTAACGTATGAGTCCCAAAGAATGTAAGTTGATGAATTAGAAGATAGAAGAGTATCATCCCCAATTATTGGTTGTTGCCTTTTCCGGTTTGTCATCCCCAAGCTTTAAGAGTCACGGAATGTATCTAAATTCAACCGGTCCAGATATTGATTGGTTCAAGTAGCAAATAATAAAAGCCTAACATCCTATTTATAATCCTTAGATATCTTGTTGCTAAGGGGTGAGATTATCTAATATCATACCGAGTTCTTCTGTTAGATAACGATGTGTACCGGTTGGTGCCATTTAAAAGGGTGTGGCTAGATGTACCCCCTGGTTACTTGTCATACCCCCCTTGGAAAAACCAACTTTAATATTACCCATTGAAGTTATATAATTACCAAATTAGCACAAAAACAAGGATTTGTTTTTTTTATGATTTCGAGTTTTGGGTTTCGGGTTTAGGGTTTAGGTTTTCGGGTTTAGGGTTTAGGTTTCGGGTTTAGGGTTTAGGTTTCGGGTTTTGGGTTTAGGGTTTAGGGTTCGGGTTTAGGGTTTAGTTTTTCGGGTTTTGGGTTTAGGGTTTAGAGTTTAGGGTTTAGGGTTCGGGTTTTAGGGTTTCGGGTTTAGGATTTAGGGTTTCAGGTTTAGGGTTTAGGTTTCGGGTTTAGGGTTCGGGTTTAAGGTTCGGGTTTAGGGTTTTAGGTTTTTGAGTTTCTGGTTTCTTTTGTAAAAGATAAAGAGGTAAAATAAGGATATTATAAATACATATACTATTAAAATTAAAAAAAATATATATAATAAATATTTACAATATTAATACTAAAAAAATAAATTAATAGTAATACTTTATAGTTTTTAATTTGATATATGTAGTGAAGATTATTAAATGAAAAATATGTAGTAGGGACTAATATGTATATAATTAATGTTAAAGAGTAATAGTAATTTATCTAATAAGTTAAAGGGGGTATATATTTAGTAAAAATGATGTAAAGGGGGTATGTTTAGCAGCACCCCAATTGAAAATACCAAAATAGTGCACCGAAAACTTGTAAAATGACTACCAATACGGTACCGATGCTTAAATATTATTTAATTAGTTTAATAAAATCTTATTTATATAGGGTTATCTACCTTTTAATATATACTATACATCCATGTAGTTTATCCCTGGAATTGTTTTTTTATTTTTCTTTAACCCCTATTGGTACCCACTACTGATGCTCTTAATTTTTCATACGAAATACATTTTTGGCTTGATATTTTTAATAATGCGTATTTTTTTTTGTGATCCAGTACCCGTCAAAATTTAAGTATGAAACTGGGTGCGTATTCTCTCATATAGTTATTATTATCATTATTCCCTCAACTAATGTTTTTTTAAAAAATTAGTCTGTAAACTTTTTTTATTTTTATTTTTTGCTTTTTCGCAGCTATAGGAATTGGATCTGCAATATTAACTGTGATTATTTTGATAATATATTGTATTTTGAAACCACCATCGAGCAATTGGGCAGCCCCACTAAAGCATAAGACCGAGGAGGACAAAAATATTGAAGCCTTTGTCATGCATTATGGTTCCTTAAGTACGAAAAGGTTCACGGTGATATTAAGAATATGACAAACTTGTTCAAAGTTAAACTAGGAGAAGGAGGTTTTGGACAAGTATTTAAAGGAAAGCTATCAGATGGTCGACTTGTGGCGGTTAAACTTTTAAACTCATCGAAAGCAAATGGACAAGAATTCATAAATGAAGTTGCAAGTATTGGTAGGACGGCTCATGTTAACATTGTTACTCTCTTGGGATTTTGTTTCGGCAACAAGAAAAGAGCTCTTGTATACGAATACATGCCAAATGGGTCATTAGAGAAGTTTATATTCAATAATGTTCATATGGGGACAAACGAACATGTAGGAGTAAAAGAGTTGTATGAGATAGCACTTGGAATTGCATGCGGTCTTGACTATTTGCATCGCGGATGTAGTACTCGGATTTTGCATCTTGACATAAAGCCACATAACATTCTTCTTGATGAAGATTTTTGCCCCAAGATTGCAGATTTTGGGCTTGCTAAGTTATACTCGAGGAAAGAGAGTATTGTTTCCATGTTAGATGCTAGAGGAACAATTGGTTACATTGCCCCAGAAGTTTATAATCAAAACTTTGGAGGAGTCTCCCATAAATCTGATGTGTATAGTTATGGTATGTTATTATTAGAAATGGTAGGAGGAAGAAGAAATGTAGACGCAGGTGTCGGTTCTGGACGAACCAGCGAGATATATTTTCCCGATTGGATTTACACACGTATTCACAAGGATGGATTCCTATTAGATAGTGTAACGACCGATGAGGAAAATGATTATGCAAGAAAGATGACAATAGTTGGTTTATGGTGCATACAACCTGCTCCAAATCAAAGGCCATCCATTAATGTAGTCATGGAGATGTTAGAGGGAAGCATGGAAGCATTGAAAGTTCCACCAAAACCGTTCTTTTCTTCGCCTCCATGATCGCCAGCAACCATATATAGCACCTCAGAGAGCATTCTATAGTTATAATTCAGATTGATGTGAACTATGAGCATATTCCATAGCTAATGTGAATTTTCTATCTTGTTGAAAGTCTGCCACAATTTAAGCCTCAAATTATTAACCCTTACAAGCAGTTAAATTATTCTGGTAATGCCACTTTATTAAAAGAATATCAAATTATTGATTATTTCCTACGGAAGTAATGTTACGTTGGTTCAATTTTTTGTTCTAAAATGGTTTCTTCGTTATCTATGTGATGTTACGGGATAGGGAATCATGTTGGAACTAATTACTTCTACATTAAATTCTTTAGTCGATTTCAATGTCTCTGTTGCAAGTGATCAGAACCCCATACTTTTCTTACCAAATTCTTCTCTACATCTCACTTTTTTCCTAGTAAGCACCATTTTATGCTTAATTTATTAGTCAAAAGGAAAAGATCCAGATAAATAAATTAGTAGTTATTCTTTTCATGAATAAAAAATATTCCATAGGTCGTTATTAATAGCAATTAGGTAATAAATAAGAGCTCATGTACAATGGGAAAAAATGATAGTTTGGTCTTTATATGTAGTTTAATATTAAACGTTGATTCTCAAATCAATTGCTTTAATGAAGCCTTTAAATGAAATTAAAACTATTTATGAAAGCAAACTTATGTACATGAAGAAGTTGACCACTTTCCCTCAACAAGTCACCCTTTCACACCCCGTCAAGGCGGAAGTACGGGCGAGTGACGTCATGTATACCGTAAGCATATGATTATCGCCAACATAAATGTATTAGGATACCAATAGCATTAAGAAGCGTTTACAAATCATAACTTATTTTCAAACAAAGTTTGTTGAAAATAATTAGGAGATTTCTCGTATATGACCCTAAACATCGATAGGGTTATACAAGCAAAATCCTCCAAAATGGTATCCTAATTATGCATTGAGGTCCCGTCTTCATGATTCCTTATGAGCGTCGTTAATTCCCTAAAAACATACGTTTAAAAAGTCAACACAATGGTTGGTGAGTTCACAGGTTTTGAGTCTCGATATGAAATCACGTTATTCATAAAACTTTGAATCAGTTCACAAATAAGTATACGATAATTTGTTGAAACAAACACTATGATCCTCCGTAGACTAGCTAAATCTACGAATTAATATGACGAACCCTGAGCCCATAACCAAACCATGACTTATATCTTTTTGCTCTGTTCAAATCTCATAGATGGAATATACGGACCCTGTTTTGATGCAATAACGGAGGTTAGCGCGACTAACCTAACAGTAGGGGGAAATGTCAACGCCAATAGTACTGTTCGTATATTCCTATGGCTAACTCCGTTAGCTAATGGTTACGGTATGCAAGCAAGGGACTTATAGCACTGCATAGTTCAACTCATGTTCGCATAAGGATTGTGTGTGTTTTGTTTCTAATTATCGTATATAAAAGCAGTTGTTTATGTTTTCCACCCTGAGTAAATAAAACAGTAAAACCGTAAAAAGGGGGTAGTGAAACTCACCCGTGAGTTCAGTGGTCGTTTCGCTAGCAATTTCAGATTAATCATAGTTTCGCTGTCTTCACACGTCCTAAACACGTAAGGTTAGTTAGTTCTTTACCGACTCGCAAGCCGGTTTATGCTAGTCGCTTTCACCCAACTAGTAGTTCTGTTGTTCGTGCCGGTTGTTTCCAACCAGGCATTTCATTTATTGTGTCCGTTGCATTCACCAACCGATCATTTCGTTTAAGGTGTCGGTTTCTTTCAACAACCGAGTGTGTTGTTTAGTGTGTCGGTCGCTTTCACCAACCGTACGTATCATTTAGTTTTTGGAAGACCTGTTGGTGCTAAGTTTTTATATAAATATTTATATATATATTTGTATAAATATTAGGAATATAAATCTTGTTGGTGTCGGTTTCATTTATATATAAGCGATTCGTTGATGACATGTCATTGATTTCTCGAAATACACTTATATTTATATAAAATAAGTAAATATAAGTAATTGTTTGCATCAAATTGTGTTCATGTGTCCGTGTATCAACTTGAAGCTGGGTTAATATATTTTATTCAAGAATCGAGTTGTAAATCATCGTGTACAGTAAATATATAAAATATATATGTTTTCAGAATTCAACACCTATTTTGGTTATAAATATACTACTTATTATATTTTCACCAAATATAACCATGAAAAATATACTCAATACTGATTATCAAAATCCATATTTTCCAACGTAGGTTATGTATAACAAGATTTTGGTTCTAGATACTAATTCACCTTTATTTTAAATGCACACATATATGTGCATTATGTCTTTAAAACTCTTTTAGTCATAAAAATTATTTTCTTGAAAAACAACTTATGTATAGACATATTGAGTGCTTTTAAACCAAAAGTCCTAACAATAAGACTCACTTTAAACCCGTATTTAGTAATGCTTTCAAATATTTTAACACTTTTTCTGCATGATAAGTTTATGTGTATATTTAGATGCTTCTTTCTTTAACATGTTAAATGTGTGGATTGTTATTTAGGTGAAAGCCTATCATAACTCTTTTATGAACTAGGTTTAAGGAAGGTGTAGCTCACTTAGTTTTAGGATTTAGGTAGAGAGAGATTAGAGGATCTTAAGCTTGTTTATCCACGTGAAGCTTGTTAAACATTATGGAAAGAATCTCCCACCATCTTGTTCTTGAACACAATGAGATATAGAGATTAGTTTAGGATGTATGTGTGTTTGTATATAAATCGAAAAGAGAGTGAACTTGAGTAATATGTTTCTTACCCAAATAGAGAGATTCTATGGAGAGAAAAGGTGATGAATGATGCTGGTGGTTTCGGGGAGGTGGTCACGATGGTACCGTGTGACGTAAACGCATCGAGAGAGAGAGAGAGAGAGAGAGAGAGAGAGTTGAAGGTGGTTGGTGGTGTTTTGTATGTTCGTTTGCTTCATGTATCAAGTCTTTCCTATATAGGTGATTTTAACTAAATCCTTTATAACAAAACTCAACAGTTAGAGGTTGAGTGTGGAGTTGGAACAAGATCAAAAACTCATAAATGGGTGGAAAGTTGATTGAACCGTTTGGTAGAGTGATGGCAGCTGATTTCAAGGAAACAAAGGAAGAGAACGTAGTGAGTTGGTAGAAGTGAAATGATAAGATTAGCTTTGTGTTTGGTTAGGCCGAGGCCTTTAGGGCCTAAACCCTTTGGAGGTTAGGGAGGGATTATGATTTGTAGATTGGTTAACACTGTTAAGTTGACATTTCTTGATTAGCTAGGAGTATCTACGTGTTTAACTAACAAATTTTCGGGCAAATGAATCACATGCATCGTGTATAATCTCACGCACTCATGTGTGGATGTAAGTAAACTTTGTTTGATATATTAATTGAAGCATGTATGTGTTTTTACTTAAATAATTAGATAGGACGATGCATGTGTATAGTGACCATGTTTAAATTTTGGAAGAAAAAGGCGTGTTGGTGTACAGTGTTGTCTGCTGCAATTCAAGAAAATAGGTAATTATGATCTTGTGTGGGTAGTCATAATATTGCCCCTAGGAGCTCACGTGTTTGGTAAGAGTTTGATATTTCTTGTTTTACCCATATAAGCTCATGTGTAGGATTTTTATTTTATTTTATTCATTCACTAGGTTATTGACCCGTGTGATACACTAGTTGGATAAATAATAGTTTGTTTTTAATGAATGAATAGAATAAATTATAAATTACAAAAGATAAAAAAAAGTGCATGATGAAGTTATCATAAAAAAATGTCTAAACATTTGTAGTCTTATTTGAAAGTTTACCATTTTCATAAAAAAAAATAGTACTTTCAGTCTGTCTCTGGTTTTTACTCTGGACAGCGTAACATATAACTGACCATGACAGAAATTGGTTGTATAAGAAATAAACTAGCACTCGAAAGTGATTGTTAACCGTCATTACAAAACAAATACCAAGCGGAAGTTGTCTCCTTTGAAATTGAGACAAAATTATTTATATGATAGTATAAATCTTGTTCTTGAAATAAAAATGTGATCTCTGATATTGGTTTCAGATATTACTTTAGCTTCCATAACTCGACTTAAAAATCTTTTTACATGTACTCTTGTTTCTTTGCATAGACCACTAACATTTCTTAGAAGCATGACTCAAAGTCCAATTTTTAGTAATAACTTACGATTTGACAATCTAGAAACTTTTAATCCAATTAGATTATAATGGTTTCAGTGTTTCACCATCTATACACAATTGCAAGCCTGCAACCTTGTTTAACCGTTATTAGTTTATTACAAAACAACTTACATTAGATAATGATTAATTATTTAAATATGCATTTTTCTGCATTGTAATTTCATAGTATTTCATTTTTAAAATAAGTGAATAAAGATATTGAGAAGTAACATTTAAAAAGCCAGATTTTACCACTATTAAAAATATGTACTCAAAAGCCATATAAACATGTACATTAAATCTTTCACATCATACTTCTCATCCTTGTCATACATTGGTTTTCAATATAACAAAAAACACGGTAAGTTCCCAAATTAATATCACAAACTTCACATGCGTTCAATAAACATATAGTAGTGATCTTCACAAGATCTTGTATACCCTTAAAAGCGTTATTCAACTTGATAAAAGCTTGGTGTCAGAGTGAATGATAAAAGTCAAGCTCTGATATCTGAAACATGTCTAAAATCTTTGAAATCTGAAACAATTAAACATTAAGCTAACGAAACATAATAAAAAGAAAATGGGGGAAAAATCTAAAATGCCTTTATCATCGATTATAATATTATATGTAACAATTAGTGAAACAATAATCACATGATTGCAACAATGTTGATAAACACTCACATTTTCTTAATATTGTAAGATGCCATATTCATGTTTACTCCAATAACATCATATGGGTTAAAGCTTCTCCGGGTGTTTAAACAAACAAAGCACAAACAGCCCAACGATATCATTTGTGAGTGTTAAATTACTAAAAGACTTGATGTACACCACAAGGCATAAATCAAACAAACTTATAACAAAACGTGTTTAAACAAACAAAATGGGACTAAAAGTGAGTTTTTTACTAAAAATGAAATGAGAGGAAAAAGTATTTATTAAAATAGGTAATTCTAAAACTATTTTCTAAAATGAGTTTTTTTAATAGTCTATTGTAACTCATTTTTGTTTTTTTATTCAACCAACCTATTATATTTTTTAATAGTTTTTTCTTCGGTCATCTAGTTATAGCTAATTTGTATGTTTTTTTAGCTAACTATTAAAATGATTCTCTCTTTATATTTTATTTAAACCATACAGAAAACAATTAAAATCGTCTAAAACTTATAAAATGAGATAAGAAGCATACAAAAAGTTAAACAAATGTTAATAGGGTCGAGTATGATGATATATTAGCGTCGATTGAGCCCCAATTTTCGATTATGTAATCAAGGAGGCACGAAAATAGTTTTTTTTATACACTGGTCGGTATGAAAACTGAATTTACACTTAGTGAAAACTTGCTAGATACTTAGATCCATGGATGCATGTGATTGTAGAGGAAGACCAATGAATATGGAAACAAAATTAATTATAGCAATTTCGGGTTTTTTTCTAACACACAAAATTGATTTTAATGATTAATGAACATAAAATTGCCAAGTGGCCTAATTTGTCAAAATATGTGTGATGTGGCACAATCTTATTTTTGTTTTTTACAATAGTAGATTTATTATTATCTTTTAAATTCATATATCTCATTATGGCAAATTAGAATGTAACATCAATAGATTAGTAAATTTAATGATAATATATGATGCCTAAATACTAAACATATGCTATAACTATCTCCATTCGTATATGTATTTTAGTAATATACGAGTTTAAGCATTTATACGTTTGCTAATCTTTAACAGTTCGATAAGTAAATTATAATAAGCGTTCGAAGCATCATCTCATATTTGTTATTTGAAAAAAAACAATTAAAAGTATAACTTTACAAAAAAGTTTTCAAATCTCCCGGTTCGACTAAATACATGTTCGTGTCACTTAAAGATATCACTAACGTTCGCATCCGTCTTATAAAAACCGAAAGTTAGAGTAATTTACAAAATTACTTAGATGCGATATATCGTGCACGCGGGCTCATGCTAGACTCATTTTGATTAAACTTAACAAACTTTAACCAAATGGAATTAACGTAAGGAAATCAGGTTTAGTACTTGTACGGAAAATATCTTAATATGCGGAGTGTCACACCGTGCTTCTTAAAGCACGGGGTCGTGCTTTTGTGTCCAGTGCAGTTACGTATTTATCTAATAAAATAACATTTCCCAAACAATTAACCCTAACACCACTTCGTTCTAACACTGAAAACCACCGACCCTTAACCAATTTCACAAATCTTTGCATCAATTCTTCGATTTTCAACCAAAGGTATGTTAATCTAACAAACCTATTGTTCAATTTCATCTTTCTAGGTCTAAATTAACCCTCAAATCTCACCAATTGATTGAATCGGGTTTAAACCCGAAAATTAGATGGGTTATTTGGTTAGATTTGAGATAATGAATTGTTAGATAGGTTTTATACTAAGGGTTGTTGGAAGAAATCATTCGGGTTCGGATCTTGGGTAAAGTGTTTAACAAACCAAAACCCAATTGATATACAACCGGGTGGAAACACAGGTTCGAGTCTTGATAAGTTTGAAATTAGGATTAAAAACACGGACCGTGCGTTAAATAACACGAGTCATGGTCAAACGAAAGTCAACAGAAAGTCAAAATTGGTTAAAACTGACGAACATCAGCAGCACGGGGTCGTGCTATTGAAAGCACGGCACCGTGGTTCTACTTCTGTTCAAGAATTTTGAGAATTTTATTAAAAAATTTGGACTAATTTTGCAGATGGCCGAATATGGAGATGACGTACATGCATTCCTAGTCTTTCCAGGACGCGATGCAAGGGACCGAAGAACCCAAACAAGAATGACCTACCTTAGCCAACGCTTCCCAGAACCAAACTTTTATGCTTGCATGGATACGTTGAGGCAAGTTAATCAGTGGAATAGGTGCAAGTCCATTGTAAAAGGACCATGGAAACGAGTTTTTAATCAAAGAGGGGAAGCTATCACGAAATTAACAAAGGAATTTCTAACCTCTTTCTCTTTTAAGGCAAAGAATTTAGACATGTGGGATGAAAAAGCAGTCGAGTTCAGATGTGGGGGTGAGTGGTGTACAACATAAATCACCCAACTAGGGGTAGATTTGGGGATTTACACTACTGAGGAAACAGACAGCGAAATCTGGTACACGGTTACAAGCATGGCAACAACTGAGCTACGGAGGCGAAAACTACAATGCGAGCAGTTCAAAAAGCACGACACTACGTGATCCACTTATGAGATACATTCATCGCCTACTTAGCCACACTGCCACTGCTCGGGGTCAAAGTGAGGGGGTTGTGAACCTGAAGGACCTATGGCCCCTGTATTGCATGAAGAATGACATACCATGCAACATCACTTATTTATTTTGCAAGCTGTTCACAACGAATGCAAATGCCAAAAGCCAAAGCACCCCGATCTTTGATGGCCCGTGGATATATAATATTTATGGAGCTTACAATACAGACAGAGAAGGTACCCGCAGCCCAGACCCGATTGCTCTTAACCGTGGTTTTTGTATCATTATGCAGATGGCTCAACTGATCAGCCAAAACCTAGAGGTGTGGAGACTACATGATGCCTATAACCAGGTTTGGGATCCTGAGGACCCGGCAGAGATGATGATCCAGGACGTACCCGAGAAAGGAGGAGGATCACCGCCCAGACAGACCCGCCGCCACACCTACCATCAGCAGGGAGGCCCATCTTCAGTAGGGGTCGGTCCTAGCTTTTCACGTGATAGCCGATATTCATTCGACGGCCTATACGACATAGTTGATCAGTTCTCAGCAAACACTACCGCCTCGTTTGATAAGATCACAAGACAGATTGTTGCCTCAGACGCACAACAAGCAGTTGAGTATGCAGAAACGTGGCGAGAGATTGACCGTCTAGGATATCGGATGGACATGCAGTGGGGACCATTTGACCCGGACACGGGAAACTGATGAGCAGCGGAAATGGTAGGTCGGGTATAGGCATGGATGGGCTGGTAGTATTTTCATGACATTAATTTACATTTTGTCGTTCGTTTGTTTGTTTGGTTGGATACTTTTATGGCCGTGGGTGCCAAGACATTCTGTTAGGTACTTATTTAGCCCGTGTGGGCAGGATGTGGAGGATTCCACACCTAATTTTCAGTAGTATTATGCTTGGTTGTTTGTGGTTGTTTGCATTTTTATATTATACAGGTACAAAACAGGAAAACGGATGAAAAACATGGGACGCTCTGTCAAAATTTCGTTAACCCGTAGGGAAATACCTTTCCATTTTAACCCACCATACTTAATTAGAATTTTAATCTTTTTATGAATCTTTTCACAATGAGGACAATGTGAGATTCAAGTGTGGGAAGGGTAATTACTTGACTAATTGCTTGTTCAACTAATTATAAAATTATTGGTAGCAAATAATGACTATTTTTATAAACCAAAAGAAAAATCCAAGAAAAGTTTTTGCAAATAACCAAATACAAATCTATTCTAACCAAAAAGTGAAAAAGTAAAAAGAAGTTTTGTAATATTGAGAATAAATTTATGCAAAATATGGCGTTTATACCCAATTCCTTCGTTACTGTGAGATAAACCTCATACCATATAAATATTTTATCGGAAGCTTTGAGCGAGTCATATGTTTCGTGTGATTTAGAACTTGTCGCAATTATTCATTTCAAGACCGCACGAAGCATTGTATAAGCAAGAAGGTAATATTATCACAATTCTCACCATTCTCCAAATTACAAAACCCAAAAACCTTACCACTTTATCCCTTTCACCGGTAAAATACAACACTGGTCTTTTACTGGCAGACCCTAAAGAACTGGAAATGCATTTCGATTTCAGTTTCATTTGCTGCATACAATTCGCAAAACCTAGGTTGCCTCCAGAACTTAGGGAGAGATTCTTTCTCTTTAGCAATGAGGTGAGGAAAAAGTGGCGCCAAGACGAACAAAGGCCACCATTTTGTGGAGTTTCCAAAAGCGTATTGAAAAGAAGAGCAAAAAGATACGAACGATGCTTAGGTTGCGGAAACTGGTCTCACGAAGGAAGATGTAGAAAAAGTCAAACTTAGTCTCAGCATGAATATACCGAACTAGTGAGGGTGGGGGCTATTAGGCTCAAAGCTGAACGACCCATTAGAGTTGGGAGTTATGTTCATAACAGGATTGAGGAAGAACTTATACGCATCCTCAATAAAACCGGTCTTGACGATCTGACCTTAAAAGAGTCACTAGGTTTGTTTAAAAAAAAATTATCCGGGAAACTAGGAGCTAAACATCGAAGACATCTCAAGAATCCCAGGAACCAACAAAAGTTGTATTTACCATTCTCATCCTCATTAACCTAAACCCTTGAACAAAAAACAACGAATCCTTACTCAAACATAACCAACCCATATTACCTTCTAATCTATGCAACCCTTCACAAAGGTGGAGATTTGAAATTGTTACAAGCTTATTTTTCACAAAGTTGCATTTTGACTAAGAGTGTTCACATACACGCATCATGTGTATGATCAGATATATATAAACCAAGTGTGAGTGAACATTGTGAGAATGTGACGTTTTGAATAAACAGATGCTCATGAAAACAAATCATCCTTTTTATATATCACTACATATATTCCTATGATTTAAGGTTGGTTATTTTGTTTCCATTCTTGGAAATCTTTTGGGGATGTTTAAGCTATGGTCCTAACTTGCTATTTTTAGAGAATATTTATAAGTAGCTTGCTTGAGGACAAGCAAGGTTTAAGTGTGGGGTTGTTTGATTTATATAAAATTATACATCTTTTAAGCATCAAATAATCTCTAAAACTGCAACTTCCATCAAATGATATAGCATGGAAGGCTACTTATCTTAATAAAATGTAATTTCAGGTAAACCCAAGCCTCAAACGAATAAACAAGCGAAAAGTCGAAGAAAAACGGAAGAAAACACAAGAAAAACAAGAAACACACCCACATGCCTCAAGAAACACGCCCCCATGCTTCTTAACACAAGAAAAGACAAAAAATACAAGAATTTAAGCACATGTCAACAAAAGAACGGGGCCGTGGTCACCTCCAGATAAAGACAAAAAGAATTTAAGCACATGTCAATAAAAGCACGGGGGCGTGCCTCTGAAAGAATACCCACGTGGTGAGTCATCATGTACGATCTGACAACATGCAACTGGGACACATAGACACGGGGCAGTGCTTTTCCTTCCAGACAGCCTATAAATAGAGGCTCTTGTGGCATTTGAGAGGTGTGCTTGAAGAAGAATTCTATACGGTTTTCACTTATAAAAACACCCACTAACACTCATATTGAAGATCTTGTGAGGAGTTTGAAGGCTTGGAGGTTATCATCATCATCCATCATCAACAACACCATCATAATCCATCCTTAAGAGAGGAGACTCATCCGCATTTGGTTAGATTGTTCTAAGTTTAATTATCTGTTTGTTATCATCTCTTCTTATGTTCATAACAATGCTCATTATGAGCTAAACTCCTATTACCATCTCTAATCTATGAAGAAGCTTTGTTTTACTTGATGATTATATGAAACATGTGGTTTAGTTTGGTATAGTACATGGTTATTTTGCTATTATCCAATGATGAAGAAATATTTTATCACCTTAATCCAATACATCAAGTTTGATGATTTATAATCATTCATGGAAATTCATGTTCTTGGAAACTAGAAATGGTAAAAATAATACTTTGATACTTTATTCAAGATAAAACATGGATCCTTATGTTGTACTTAGAAATGATGAGATATAAGCTATGATCTATTTCTCTAGTTTTGATAATTCTAAAATAACATTGTTAACACGATTGCTTATGTTATCATGCTAGTTAAAGAAATCATATGTCAATGGAATGTGTAATTATAATCTAATTAAATCAACCAATGGGAGGTTGTGTGAGTTAACTACAATCACTCGAAGTTGTTAGGGTTGGTATTTGAGAAATCGAAGTCAGTCCTAATCGTTCTACTATACAAACTGCTTGTCTACTTATATTGACATTCTTGTGGTAACATGACATTAGGAAATGATGGACTTTAAAATGCGCATATTACTTTCTTTTATGTCATAGAATATGTTCAATTAGAAATGAGGGACTATTCTATCATATTATAAGGACAAGTCTATCACATGTTAATTTAATAATCATCAAGTAATAATGGAGTGGATTCTTGATATTAGATGGTAAACCTTCATATAATTGAATTACTCAATTAGAATTTCTCTTCTTGTCACCTATATATTATATATTTCTATTTTATAAAAAGTTATAAATCAACCCCAAAATGATTAAAACTCTCCGATTAAACTAAAACAAAGATTCATTATTAGAATTATTTGTGTCCACGGATCGATACTCGGTTCTTACCAATACTATTCTACATATACGATATGTACACTTGCCTATTTTGTGTGTGTTTAGTCTTAGTAGAAATCACTTTTATAAATTTAAAACACGATCTTGTGCAAAAGCTAAATCTCCAATCAGTTATCATTTTACTAGCACGCAACACACATAAAAAACTGAGCACTCGCTTAACGGACGTTATTAGTTCTAAAACAATTGAACTACATACTTGGTTAAGTTTACTTAAATTTTGTTGAGTTATCTCATACATTCGTTATTTTGGAAAGTTGACTTTGGGTTTGACCAATTACCAAGACCCAAATCAACAACCCGAACACTCGTTAAAACCGGTTTTTAGTATCTATATTATAAAGGGACTTGCATTTTGGCATTTTTACCCACCTTATTACTTAGCATAGGTTGAGTGAAATTAAGGGTTAGATACTTTAATCCAGTTTCGAGCAAACTTATATTTTTTTAAAGAACTATTATGATAATTTCTTAAATATTTACATTTTAAACCTTAAACTTTAAATTGTTTGCATTTCTTATCATTTATTTTATTTAAAGACTTCCTAGACAACCTTTCTAATACAAGATTTCCTTTCACTTAGGCTTTGCTCGTTAAACCTCATCCTTCCATCATTTTACCGATCAAGTTTAATACTTGAATGTGAGTACTTTCATACCCCGTTTTCTGATGACCGTCGTTCGAGTCATGCAAAAAACTAAATAACCTAAGTAGATAGGGTAAATAAGGTATCGTATCCACCAGGAGTATGTGGTCAATGCAAATTGTGTAACAGATTTAATATTATGAAGTAACAGGTTTTAGTGCTGAGCACACAAGCAAATAAGTTGGTTTAAATAATGATTAAGCAAATTCACGAATTCAAGCAATTAACAAAGAAGACTCATTCCCGGGGTTCAGGAATGCATTTAAACAATTTCTCATGCAACCCAACTGATTAATTATCACATATTGACTAAAGACTGATTAACAAGTTAAACCTTAGGCACCAACAATCGCTAACACACGACACTGGTTATCAAACGGTCCCTGCCAGTATGACTCAACTAAGGGCAATTGTGTGCTTCGTTGTATTCAATCTAGTTAAACAACCTTACGAGCAATTACTATAGCAACCGACAAACTAATCGTTCTGATCAACGTAAACCTAAACCGACTGAATGCACAACAATACTAAATATCAATACTCATAGATCAATCAAAGATAATTACAAATAGTGTGTTTATGGTTACAATTAAAACTGAAATAAATACAAACTCTACATCACGAGAATGAATCGGAGAGATTAGCCGAGCCTCGACATCATGGAATCTTCAATTATGATGATATGGAGCATGAATATGGTCTCGGTATGATCCGGTATAATGGAATCGCCCTCTTGTAGATCTGTCAACTGCCTGCCATAAGTTATGGCCGAAACCCTAATTTTATCCTTATATACGCTTTAAAATTAGCGACTCCCGTAGTTTAATTTGGTCCAGCATATGATACTCCAGTTTCAGCAAATGGTACTCTTGCTCAACAAATGGTACTCTAACTTTAGAGTATGATACTCTAATTCAGCAAACCATACTTTAAAATTTCCTGATGTGCGTTGCTTCTCTATATAGCATAAGATACTCTGATTTCAACAAATGATATTTTAAACCAAATTTTACCCAGATCCTCTGGTTTTGATCATACACCATCACACATCATCCCGGGTCTTCATTTCATGCTCGTAAAGGTCCAAATTAGGTACTTTAACGTCTATGACCTGAAATATTATAAACACGTATGAAGTATCGAAGTTCCTACAATAAACGATTAAAACTAAGAAATAAATGAACTAAACTATATACAAATTAAACAACCATCACATCCCCATACTTACATTTTGCTTGCCCTCATGCAAACTCTAAAGCAAACATCAACCTCCATCATAGGTATGTAAATTATCACCATTAATACTAGTAAGGTTTAAGGTCATACCCAGTTTCCCAGACTGACACTTTCTAGATTGACATCCCACAAATAAGGTTAAGTGCTATAATAAAACAATAGAGCCGCCCAGACGAGTGTACTTTGTGTCCGGTTAAGGCACACATGCTCATACCCCTCATAATATAACATCTCTCCTCTCAGTTTAATATCTGGACTAGTAAAAGATGTGCTAGTATCGCTCTGCTCTCAGTACCCAATACGAACAACTGTCAATCCATATAACTGCTTTGACACAAATGCAAATCAAGAGGACTTAAAACGGGTTGTAACGGGGCTAGGTGTAAGGGTATGGAAGGGAATTTTTCAAGTAGCTCAAACGATCTGACCCGGCTTATTACATCACAACTAAATAAACAATACTAACATAAACACTGATTTCATCTTTTTTTTATTACAAACAAACTACTAATTACATAACTGAATATAAACAGACATCTTTTTGGATTTTTGCTATTTTTGTTACTAAGCATAATAAATGTGATGCTTAATACTAGAATAAATACAAATACAAAAACAAATACAAATACAAAGAAACCTATTAAGCCGGATCGTCTCGTAATATAACATCAGGGTTAATCGAATGAAAGAGTAGGTCCAAGAAATGTTTTCTAAGGACCCAACCCCCCGCCCCTCACAATATCCATGCTCATATATATAACGTTTGAGGCCCAACCCCCAGTACCCACACTCTCACTCATCCAGACGAGGCTTAACCTAATTGCCTCTATCACTTTTGCATTTATGCCAATTACGATCCCGATCCATGAGACAATCAAATCACTCTCGATGAAAGCACTCAAATGACATGTGTGTACTATGCATTATATGTGTATTATATATATGTGGTCAAACTCACACACGTACCGGAGGAATTAGGCTGCCGATATAAACATGTGTACATGTTCCCATGACTCGTTATCCCCGCCTAAACGACCCCATTTTCAACTTCTCGTTATAAAAACATTTGTGAGTAAGACAATCGAGAAGCTGAAAAACCAACCATGACCAGAAAACTATAACTTGGCATTAGTGGCAATAAATAACAGTTAACAACTTTGGCTTCCGAACACTCTTCGAGGTACTATTGGGCTAAAATTTTCAAATTTCCCCCATCCCCACACTTTAGGTATACATTGTCCTCAATGTTAATATATTTAAACAATTAACGAACATTTGAGGAACGGGGTTGAAATTGAGTTTTTGACTGTTAAGCAATTTAAAACTTGGGGCTCAAATGTGATGGTTCTACTAGCAATTATACAATTACACTTTTAACATTCAAACTAATAAAAACAAAATAGATTATGAAACTGAAATCACCTGATATCAAAGAGACTGGAAAGGACCAGTCAGCTCGTGAACTCTCGTAAACACTCGTACACTCTCGTTTCAACCAAGTACCAAAACTGACAACCGAACCTGCAAAATCTCGAGACGTGTAGAAGCAAGCTTCTCACAAGTGTAAGACTTAGGTTTTTTACGAGTTAAGAAAATGATATTCTGTTAATTTTTATAAAAAAAATTACCGAGCCGAATTAAGTCATTTCATAATTAATTTTGTTAAAAAAGTTAAAAACGTTAAAAAACCTAACTCACTTTCGTAGGAATCACGATTGCATTTAGCGTATGCAACAAGCCCTTTAAACCCCGATAGCCCGGGTGGACGAGTGAGGTCCCGTGAGGGTTTATAGTGAACTACACCACAAAGTTCCAAATACAACAAAATATACACGTACCTGGATTAACCACAGCAAAATGAACATGAAAGCACTTTGGATCGCTTATCTGAAACCTCATTTTCTGACAAATATTTTATCGACACCTCAAAATCCAAACTTTTCTCGTGAGGTATCCCCACACTTAGCTTTTGCTATGATGGTACGCTTAAAATACAAATAGTAATATAAAAACTAAAACAAAATGCAAACTAAATCATAACATTAAAATCCAAACCCTAAATCACCAAACCTTTTCTCCATATCATCACAGGGTTTGAATTTTTACGACATTTGGGGATTTAGGATTTGGATTTTGATGTTATGATTTGGGGATTTAGGGTTTCCAAGATATTAGCGTTTAAAAGAAAAAAAAACAAAGAAAATAATGAAGTTACCAAATGATCTTTGACTTAACGAAAAAAATAGACTGAGTTAGAAAAAAAATACTAAAAATGCAAGTTTTTTGAAACTGAGGTGGTCATTTGCACAAAATAAAGAATATGTACTAAAGTTGCGTAGTTAGCCAAACCACAAGTACTAAAATGACATTTAACTCAATACATTTTTCATCATCGGGAAAGTCGCCATCAAAATCCACCACCGTCCGCCTACTTTCTCCTTCCCCTAAAAATCAAACCCAACCTCCACCTTCCCACTTTTTCCAGCTAAAAAAAAGAGTAATTCGAAGAGAAGCTCGTGCGAGGGAGGTCGGGGTTGTGTTCGAAGGATCCCACGTGCTGACGAGGCTTCCACATCAGACACCGCATTGGTGTGGGGTGTGTATATCGACCGACCTTATATGTAAAAAAATTCTTGACTATATCTCCCTGATTTATAAAATTGAGTGCTTTTCGGTATTTAAATTTTATGCTTATTTTTATCTCATGTCCTATCAATCTCAACACTATAAACTCCACTTGACCACTTTCAAAAATCAAATGTTTTATCCCTCATTTCTATTTCCTTCTACTCTATTCATAACAAAAGGCACACCTCACTTTCAAACACAACACACCCACAAACAAACTAAATCTCGTCTAATCACTTCACAAGTTCCCATAACGAAACCTTTCATCATTTATATAAGCAGCCTTTCAAACGGGTCCGTCGAAGTTAGATGAAGTTGTTGATCTCCGATGAGGAGATTTGGTGGTTAAGGTAAGATCTGGCTTAATTATCCGGCACCGGCAACGGCGGATACGGATTCTGATTCGGATTTTGATTAACGAACGGATCCGGTGAAGTCAGATGAAGTTGTTGATATACGATGAGTAGATCTGGTGTTTGAGGTAAGATCCATTCCATATCTGGCTTCATTATCCGGCATATGCCACTTTTTATGCATCTAACGAACGGATCTGGTGATCTTGGTTACATCAGGTGGAGATAGACAACTGCCGGCGACCGAAGGCGATGATCTTCGCTGACGATGGACTATGGTATGAACGCACGCTTATTTAACGATCTAATTATTTACTTGATTTTTTTAATAACCATGACACGTGTGTCGGTGTGGTGCAAACCGAGCTCTAACAACTCAACACTAGGGGTGTTTTTCGAGTTTTAAAATTTTAAATGTAGACCTAAAACCCAACACAAATCTCTTACGGGTTTTTCGAGTTTGGATAATTCTGGTTCGGGTTTTTTTCGGATTGGGTTAATCGGGATTCGAGTAAACTAGAAAACAAAAGAAATTTAAAAACTAAAATACTAAAATTAAAACATATTCTTCTATGTTTGTAACGTAAATTAGGGATGAGATCGGTACCGTATCGGTACCGACCGAAAATCGCAAATTCTTGGTACAGGTATTGAAATATTCGGTTCGGTACAACTATTGAAGGTAAATATTCGGGAAATATCGATACTCAAAACTTTGGACGGTACCAAATCCCGCATAACTTGATAAATCAATTCAAGAGAAAAGTAAAATCACGTGACCACATAATTCTTGTGAAAGAAGTGAGTACATGCTTAGTTCCCCAAAACAAATGCAGCATACTCATCAAATAATAAATACTAGTAAAACACTTTTTATTTTACAAATAGAGGGGCCATTAAAATATGTATAAATACTTTACCTTTTCATAAATATGATTTGGGTTTTTTGTTAGATTGATGTCTGGGTCTCTCTTCTCAACTATTTGTTTGCAAGTGGAAAATCAAAAGAATTTATACCCAGTCGAAGAATACGAGCTCAAAGCTTTGTAAGTGATTTGTTTTTTCTCTTTTAAATTTTGTTACTTTGCAACCTAGGGTTTTTGTGTTTACCACCTTTATATTAAAATGCTTAAAGTGTTAGTAATTTGATTGATTTAGTTTCTAGTTGATTTGTTGCTTTCTTTATTGTGACCAACTGATTTTTGTTATGGCATTTCTATCATTTTCTTTATCTCTAAATTCAAAATTACACTAAAAACATTACATTTTAACTCTCCTTTTCAATTAAATAATAATTTTTTATACCTTTATTATTATCATTTCTTTTTTCTTAATTCACAACCACTTTTAGAATATATTAAAAAAGTATATGACATGAACAATAATTTTTCAAATATATAGAAAAAGTCACCGCGTTACTCTTTTCTTCACTCACAACATCTTAAAGCACTCCCTACATTATAAACACTTCACTCACATATTTGATGGACTGGATATGAAGTCTCTTGGGCTGTCTTTATATTAATGTCAAATCGAAACAGAAAATAAATGTTAAAAAGTATTTCATGTGCTCATGAGGAGAGAATGGTTATCGGTTTAAGCTCCTTAATACACAAGCTAAATATGCAACTAGAAAGATAATTGTAAGTGGAAGAATCTAGGTATTTGAAATGTTACCATGTTAAATCGTTACACCTTTTAGACTTAATTTAATGCGGCCTAGTTGAAGTACTAAGAGTATGCGTAGTGGGCTACAAAACCAGGCGATAAAGGGCGACAAAAGGATGGAACCCCCCACCCCAGGGCGACAAGGGGAGGGGTGACTAGTTTTTGTCGCTTGATTTCTTGTTTCAATTATTATTATTTTAATTTTTTGTGTGTAACATATATAGACGTGCACACACACACACACCTAAAACAAATATCACCTTTTACTGACTGAGTGTCACATGTCACAAAACGCCTCATTTTGTAGCCTTACACTACACATTGCATAACAAGTTTTGTCTTGATAGTAATTATTATGACCCCGTTAAAAGAAATCGAGTTTTCATCTTTATATATTTTCTACTTTGTTTATAGTAAACTAGGTTAGTGACTCGTGTTCTACACATGTGGAAATATAAAAGTTTTCAATTAAAACATATAATTTCAAACGACAACATGATTTATCAGTTTTAAATAAATATGATACATAATGATGTTGGTTCAGAGTTTTAACAACAGCAGCAGCTATAATATGAAACATATACATTTTGACCCGTTTCAATTTATACTATTTTTAAAAATAGATCCACCATACTAAAACATTAACAAAATCTCAGTATCTAATCAAATTAAAAAAAATTCAATACAATAATCAAAAGAACCCAAAACATTACATACATATCAAGCCCATCCACAAATCATCCTTCTCTTTCTAGCACAATCTCTCTAAATATGAAAATTATTTTAACTAAAAAATGATCAATTTTTATTATTAAATGTAGATCCTACCTTCTTTTTTGTTGGTATGATCAATTAATAAATAACCTACTTCCTTGCTATAAGAACAAACTTTCTTTTTTAGTGCTTCTAACGAAGATTTTATTCTAGTTGCACTTTTAGGACGACCTTTTGTATGAATTTGTGGATCATGAATATAAATTTGAGGCATCATGTTTACTTGTGAACTTCTTGTGACACACTCAGGTTGTTTTGACTTTGTTCGAGTACCTTACTCTTCTCAAAACTTCAACAATATGTTACTTAGTTTTGTTATCTTAGATAGAGAGTCTCTTGCTTGCTCGATTGCTTTTCTAAAATATTATTGAACACACCATAAAGTTAATGCATTGACCTCATTCCCACTATGTGTGTCTTCAATCCCAATAATGCAATCAACCAATTTATATCTAGTATCAAGTGTCAACCTAGGTAAAATATAATGATCAGGGATGGTTTGGACATTCTTTTTCTTCAATACGTATAAGATATGCTTGCATAACACCGCATATGTTTCAAACTTTGAACAAGAACAAGTAACATCTATCTTATCTGAGAGACGAAGCTTAACATTTCTCCAATATATTTTATCAATATTCAATTGTCCAACCTTATAGTTGATTTCTTCTAAACTCTTGCTTATTGTCTCATGTGTTAAATTGAAGGTAGCTAGGGTCCATCTTTATGAATACTTTAAAGAGCTATTTAGTGTAATGTGAACCTGCTTTTGCTTCTATCCGATTAACAGGAATAAAAGTTTGGCTTGGAATTCATACACCTGAAGTCTTCATCTTCTTCGGCGGCCCTTCAAGCTTTATCATATTGCACTACAAACTTATTCGACATGCTATTTGAATTTTCATATCCATAAAAAAAAAGAATGCTTGTCGCTTCTTCAACATGATGTCATACCGACAAAAAAACAAACTTTCAAGAACGCTTTAGCCCAACATTTGCGTTAGTTACACATCTCCGTTATCCAATTGTCACTGTTAAAATTGTATTTACCACATAAATATTTCCAACGAGTTTCAAAATCTTCAATCGTACTACATTTTTTCCATTGATTGTGTAACTCTTCAAGGTCACTATATTGAACTTTAAGTGGCTGAAGATGTTCAGTCTCCTGTTTCTTAATATGCCATGAACAATAGCGATGTCGAGATTTTGGAAAAATCGTTTTGATCGCATCGAAAATAGCTCTATCTTGGTCAATATTTATTGTCAATGGATGCTTAACAAACATGCACCTTAAGAAATTTTGAAATAATCATTCAAAAGTATCTTGTTTCTCATTTTCCAATAGTGCACCACCAAAAAGTATCTTGTACATGGAGCTTATGGGGTTGTATATCGTCTTCATAATGCGAAGAGAACCACACTCACACTCCAACCCCCCCCCCCCCCACACACACACACCACTTTTATTCTCGCCACCACCTCGTTTTGTAATTCGGATCTTCATTTTGGTAAACCAACTTTTACTTGATCGGATTCGATTTGGACTTATTGGTTTCATTTAAGAACCAAGTTACAAACCCTAGGCGGCGGCGGTTGGCGGTGGCAGTAAAAAGTACGATAGTGATGTTCCGTTTACGAACCTTAGCCTGTTGTACTTGATTCTTATTATTATTGGTGGTGGCAGCGGCGGCGGTGAACAATTTGGTTAATTATGAATTTTATGTTTTCTTCGCCAATTACTGTTTTATTGCATTTAAATATCAGTATTGGTGTGTTCTACATGATCAATTTTGTACTTATAATGTAATGCTGTATATTTAGGTGAATCTTACTATAAGTTAAGAAAAGTGTTTGGTATTCACTTGGACTAAATAAAACGAAAAGTGTTTGGTATTCACTTGGACTAAATAAAACTTAATGTAAACTGCTAATGTCTTTGCTAATGTCTTTTTTTATCTTTATATGCTTTATTGTTAGTCACAGTTTTGTTGTTTACTATGAACATAAACTATTTTTATCTTTATATGCTTTATTAATCTTGTTCTTTGTTTAATTTTTAAGTATATATTTTCTTTTCTATGATTCAAATGATGTGCACTCATGGTTCATAAATTCACCCCTCACAAATTATACTCGATAGGATGTGAATACTCTAATACTTAATAGTAGATTGTATGAAACCTTTCAATTCAGTTATTAGGTAAGGTTACAAATAATTATTATTAAAAACAAAAAACTATCAAACACCAAGACTAAGGTGCTGTTTGTTTTTTAAGAGGTAAAATGTTTGCAGTTTGCGGGCTACATCTGCAAACATCTATAGTAGAAGATGTGGACCAAACCTCTGCAGTCTACAAGAAAAAGACTGTTTTTTAACGTTTGCAGACTGTTAAATCAGTTTCTATAAATTGATTTCTAAAAAAATATAAACAATTACAACAATAATATTATTAACATTAATGGAACTCATCCCATATTCCAATCCCAACACCTCAACCTCACCACCGTGGCAAGACATGTTCCGATCAGCCTCCACTCGCAAACCCAACCCGGACCCATCTCCTCCACCCAAATCCAAACCCAATCCAACCCAAACCCAACCACCATCCACCCTGTCCTCGGACCACCCTGAACTCCGCTCGGCACTCTACATCGCCATGGCTCACGCCGGCTTTGCTTTCGCTTTTTTCGTCCTTTTCACTGTCTCCAAATTACCTTCCTCCGACCCATCCTCACCATACCGCCGCCACCACCACCACCAGTAACTGCCATGTCATCCAAAACTCATCATCCGACAACCTTAAAACCCGTGAAATCAACGACCCAAATCAAGAAAGGATAGGAGAGGCGGCGGCGGCGACAGGTAGGTGGAAGAGGCAGTTGGATGGGGTAGGTGGTGGAGGCGGCAGCGACAGGTAGGGGAGGTGGCTGAGGCAACAGGTAGTTGGAGGTGGCTGGGTTTGATAGAGGAAAGGAGAGGAGATAAGATTAGGGTGTGAGAAGAGGCAAGAAGTGGTTGAACCATGTCTGCACCAGAAAGTGGGCGCGCAGACGTTTTTTAATGAAACATCTTCAGAAAAACAAACAGTCTACAAAGGGCAATGTCTGCGCGTGGTCTGCGCGCCGCAGACAGAAGAGGACAGGAAGAGCTTTTCAGAAAAAACAAACACCACCTAAGTGTTGATCATTTGTGTATGAAAATAAAACAAAATCGAACATGTCCCGAAAAACTAGTTGACCCGTTTAACCTGAACCGGATAAAATTATAAAACCCAAACCCAAAGGTATTTTAATTTGTTTGGTAATCGAATGAGTTTTATTTTGGTAATTCAGGTTAGCTCGATGTAGTTCAAAAATCAAATTCCAATTTTATTAGTTAGTTGCAGTTTTGTTTTATTTTTATATACAAGTGATCAACTTTTAGTGTTAATTTTTTTTAACATTGTTACTCCCTCCGTCCCTCTACTAGTGTCATGGTTTGAAAAACACAAAATTTAATAAAAGTTTAATGATTGCACTTTTTTCTTAACCGATTACTATAATGCCCTTAACATAAATAAAAAGACAAAAATTTAAGAAAGTTTGAATAATTGTATTTTTAAGGGTAAATTTGAAAATTAATTAATAAAGTTTGAAAGTGGATATTTGTAATAGGACAAACTAAAAAGGAAATGTGGACACTTTTAAAAGAACGGAGGGAGTATTTTTTAACGGGTTTTTATTCCGTACGTTTTTTATCATGCTCCGATCTGGTTTATATCCACGGGTCGGAACCGAGTCTTTTCCCAAAATTTAACTACCAAGCAAAGAAGATGAAAACTCATGAGAAAATTAAATCTTGTTTTCAACCTTTCTAGGTCTTTCTTTGTTTTCTAAAAAAACCAAAAGAAGATCGAAAGCTATAACTCATTTGGCAACTTCTAAAATCCCCAAAATTTAATTTAATTGTAAAGCAAAGAAGTGAATGAAACATAATTAATTACAAAGAAGAAAATATAGAAATTACTTGAACTTGTGGTAGCAAATAAACAATGAGTATCGAGAGATTCAATTATATAAATAACACGAGAACAATTCGATCCTATAACTATCTTCAACTTTCAAAACAACCCCTTCCCTTTTTTATTCTTTCACTTGAAGGCTCTTCAACTTTTCATCAGCTACAAGAATAACCTTCAATATATTAAATGATCCTAATTAGAAACCTATTTTGAATTATATAATCGGGTGGATTTTTAGTATAAACGGTAAACTTTTTTTTTCATGTTTGTTAATTTTCAATGTTCAAATGTCTACCACTCGATTATATAATTCAAATAAGTTTGTTATTAAGACCATTTAATATATTGAGGGCTATTTTTGTAGCTGATGAAAAAGTTGAAGGGCCTTCAAGTGAAAGAATAAAAGAGGGAAGGGATTTTTTGAAAGATGTGGATATTTGAATGATCGAATTGTAATTTCCATGTTATTTATATAAATGAGTCTCTCGTTACTCATTGCTAATTTGCTACCACACGTTCGTTCAAGTAAATTTATATCTTTTCTTCATTGTTATTAATTATGTTTCATTCACGTCTTTGCTTTGCAATTAAATTTTGGGGATTTTGGAAGTTGCCAGATAAATGATAGCTTTTGATCTTCTTTTGGATTTTTCAGAAAACAAAGAAAGAGTTAGAAAGATTGAAGAGGAGAATTAATTTTCAAGTAAGTTTTCATCTTCTTTGCTTTGTAGTTAAATTTTGGTAAAAAACTTTGTTCCTACCCGTAGATATAAACCAGATCAGAGCCTGATAGAAATCGTACGGGATAAAAAACCCGGTAAAAAAATAACAATGTTAAAAAAATTTTAACAAACACTAAGAGTTGATCTTTTGTATATAAAACTAAAACTACCTAGAAAAATTGGAATTTGATTTTTGAACTACATCGATATAACTCGAATTACCAAAAAAAAACTCATCCAATTACCAAACAAATTAAAATACCTCGGGATTGGGTTTTATTGTTTCATCGGGTTCAGTTTAAACGGGTCAGTTAGTTTTTTTGGGATGGGTTCGGTTTTAAAAAGTTCAGTTTTGTTTTATTTTAGAGTCTTAGTGTTTTATATTTTTTTCTTTTTAATAATATTTATTTATAACCTTACCTAATAATTGAATTGAAAGGTTTCATACTCTGATACTTTAAGTATTAGAGCATTCACATCCTATTGAGTATAATTTATGAGGGATGCTTTTATAAGAACGGAGTGTTGTGAGTATAGGTCAGAGATAATAAAGCATTCTTTTTTCCGCATATTTGAATATCTACTGTTCTGCCACTATATTTTTTTAATAATTTTTTAAAGTGCTTGTGAGTGAAGGAGAAAGAAAAGGTAATTGTAAAGATACAGCAAGTATTATTTAATTGAAAGTTAAAAAGTAATGATTTTTAGTGTAATTTTGAATTTTTAATTAGGAAAAGGTAATATCTACGGTTCCGCCACATAGATGTGTGAAGTAACAAAGCATCCAATGAGTAATGCGTAATATGTGCATCAACAAGTTTCATTACGTAAAACCCAAACACATAACCCATTAAACCCTAGAGCAATTGAATCTGCAATACATATAAAATAACACCACAAATACGCACGCAATGATTTTGAACCAAACTTCTATCACCCTTTTTTATCGTTCTCTGTTTGTTGACAACGAGTGATCCCAACTGACTTACCAATGTAGTTACTCTTGTTCTCTGTTTGTCGACAACGAGTGATCCCAATTGACTTACCAATGTAGTTATGAACCATAAGTGCACATCATTTCAATCATAGAAAAGAATATATATATATATATATATATATATATATATATATATATATAAATACATATAAAGTAATAATAACCCAAAGCCAAAAATTATCCTTAAAAATAGAAAATTAAACCAACATATATACTTAAAAATAGCTTATGTTCATAGTAAACAACAAAACTAAGACTAAAAATAAAGCATATAAAGAAAATACCAAGATAAAATAAGATATTAGCATCTTACATGAAGTTTTATTTAGTCCAAGTGAATACTAGACACTTTTTTAACTTACAGTAACATTCACCTAAATATACAGCATTATATTAGAAGTACAAACTTGAACATGTAGAGCACACAAATACTAATATTTGAATGCAATAAAACAGTAATTGGCAAAGAAAACATAAAATTCATAATAAACCAAATTGTTCCCCACCGCTGCTGCCACTACCAATAATAATAAGAATCAAGAAGTACAACCTAAGGTTCGTAAACGGAACATCACTATCGTACTTTTTACTGCCACCGTCGCCTAGGGTTCGTAACTTGGTTCAATGTCGGAGACTACATACTGCGTAAACAACGAGATTCCGAACCAATTGCATATCGGCTCGATGACACTCCCAAGAACATGGAAGGGAGCTCAATTACACAGTCTGCATGTAGATCAATTCCAAACTTGTAAAAGAAAAGGCCCAGAGCCACTTCTAATGGAAATGATTCTCCTTATCACATTGACGCTGATGGTCTTACATTTATACTTAATGAACTTTCCACACTGATATGCCGGTCTTCACCGCATACATAAGTGGGAAAGCAAGTCGTTGCGTGTGGATGGCGGCAAAACCCGCATAAACACAAAACGACAAATTTCTAAAGAAAATATAAGGAAAGCCTTCACGCAGGTCAGTCATAGGTAAAGTTTGATCATCCTACTAAATGAAAGTGCCGGTCCTAACCGTACAAATCATGATAGAGGACACCGAACTAACCTATTGACAACCACGCGTCGAACGGTTAATTTATTCAAAACACTGATATGCCGGGTTTTCACCGCATAAATAAGTGTGAAGAAATCGTTGCGTGTGGAAGGCGGCAAAACCCGCATAAACACAAAAAACGGCAAACCTTCACGCAGGTCAGTCATAGGTGAAGTTCGGTCATCCCACTAAATGAAAGTGCCGGGCCTAACCGCACAAAACATGATAGAGGAAACTGAACTTTAACCTATTGACAACCGCGCGTTGAACGGTTAACTTATTCAGAACACTTAGAAAATCTCTTCAAGGAAAAAATGAGAAAAACCTCCACGCAGGTCAGATATAGGTAAAGTTTAGCCATCCTACTAAGTGCAAGTGACGGTCTTACCCGCACAATCACGAAAGAGGAAGCAAAACTTTAACCTATTATCTGCCACGTTGATAGGTTAACTTATCCAAAGTACTTAAGAAATTGCTAAGTTAAACTAAAATATGCACAAGCGAATCATATATTGTTTATGCGGCAAAACAAGTGCCAAATTAAACTATAATATGCATGAGCAAGTCGTATAACGTTTATAAAGCAAGAGTGACGGTCCTACCCGCACAAAAGATTTATATTCCATAAAAATTCAACTGTTAAAAGAATGGCCGGGTATCTACCCGCCTACAAGAATATAAATCTATACAAAGATATAAACATATCCTAACAGTGGGAAGGATCTAACGGTTCAAGCTTCAGGACCACTCCCTCCAAACCCACTTGTACCCGCACCATCACTTGGCTGTGTCAGTTCAAGGAAGGTCTTGAGAATGGTTAGCCCATCATCAGCAGCAGCAACTTCGTCCACCTTCTCCACCACCGGGTGCGGGAAGGCGGCATACTGGTTCACTGCTTGGTCATATACAGCTTCAGTATCCACATCATACAAAGGGAAGTTGGAAGGCGGGATGCCCTTCTCAACGAACCCTAGACCAAGCAGGAAGCCAGCCTTTTCCCCATCCTCATGAGAAGCGTTGAGGGCTGCGCTCATGGCATCGTCATATGATGTGTCCGTGAAGACCCGATGCACAACCTACAAAACAAAAATACAAGTATCAAAACCTTTTCTAAGTACAAAGAAAAGCGTAAAGATATTATGAAGCTATGCATACCTGCGACAACGCTTCTCGTAGAAGCCATTCCTTGGTAACCAGAGCCTCCTTGAGGGCAGCTTGAGCTTCATTACGGGCGCGTTCGGCTTCGTTCTTTGTAAGGTTTGCAAGCAACACATCTTTGGCTGCAGCCTCTTCGACGCCCCTTAGCTTACGCTCAGTGTGGTCAAGCACCCCCCTCTGGTCCAAGATCTCTTGGAGCTTCTTAGCATCTTCCATGGCCAAGGCATCATGAGCATGCTGGAGCCTCTCTAATTTGGCTTTGAGCTCCTCATTCTCAGTGCGTAGAGGCTCAGCAACAGCTTCAGCCTTGGTGGCCCTCTCAGTTGCGTTCCGTGCAGTTTCCTTAGCCAACCGAAGCTGTTCATTAACAGTTTGGGTAGCCTTGGAACGGGCCTCGAGACGGGCCTGAACTTCAACCTCGAGGGCCTTGAAGGCCTTCTCCTTCTCCGCAGCAACGGCGGAGAGTCTCCTGTTCTCCTCCCGGATAGCCTGCGCCTGAGCTACTTCTTGGATACGAGCCGCCTTTAACTTGTCGTTTTCACGACAAAGCAGCTCGACGCGCGGCTGCATCCGGGCAAGGAGAATTCGAAGCTCGTTTGTCAGCCTACCTTCTTGGTAGCTCGACATAGCTTCTCCCAGTGCACCACTGGGGGCGGCGTGGCGCGCCCACTCGACGCAATCCACAGCCGTCCGAAGGGTGGTTCCCCGGCGGTTGTTCCACCGCGGAACAAACACCTCATTCGAATCCGACACTGCAAAAACAAAAGGCAGTTAGAAAAAGATGATAAAAAACAAAAATATATATAAAAAGGCCAAAATAACCCTACGCACCTGTAGGGTCGACAGTAGGCCGGTAGCCGCCAAACCCATCACCCGAACCTAACGGATATCCATCCAAGAGGTCAGGCAGATGGGAAGGAGGCAAAGATTGGCTAGAAGCCCCGAACATACCTGCTGAACCGGCCGGGGACGAGGTAGTCGCCGGCGCCGGAGGCACAGTCGAAGCTACTGCGGTAGAGACCATCGGAGGTGAACTCACAACCGTGGCCGCCGCTGCGGAAGAACCCGCAGAAAATATCACCGCCGGCTCAGTGAAGGATTCCGTGAAGATCGCACTGACAGCCGGCGGGGATGATGTTACAGTTGGAATAGTTGCCTCAACGGGATGAGCAACTGAACCAACACTCGAAACAGGCGCAGCCGCCTGGGTCATCGCCTCGGGTAAGTTGACCAAACCTACCGTCGTGGGTCCAGAGGTACTCCTCCCCGCACCACTTTGAAATGCAGTTGCATCCACGCCTGCGTGAAGACAAGATAGTTAAATATAATTGCGGAAAGATATGAAGTTAAAGTTAAAGTTTACACTTACGAGTCCTCTTGAGCTTGAAGGTGCGAATAGGTTGCCCGGAGGTGACAGCTGTCTCAACCTCCGGAACAGTGGTCTCATCACCACCAGGGTTCCCCGCCACCTCTTCACTCTCGGTCTCCGACTCTGACCGATTCCCCTGATCGGCAGTGGAGGCAACCTTCGCCCCTGATCGGAGAGAAGGAGAGGGACGGGACGGCGGAAAGAAAGAGAGAGAAAGAGGCGGGAAGGAAATTATATATTATTATTAAAAGTAAAATATAAGTATAAATAAATATTAAATCATAAAAGAAAGAGATCAGATAAGGGAAACGGGTACCTGGGTCGGGTCGGATCAGGGCAGATGTTACAGTCTCCCCTACTTTAAGAAATTTCGTCCCGAAATTTATCTCGAAGTAGGTTGCGCAGAGAACAGGTGCGGGTACTTGATCTTCATTTGATCTTCCCTTTCCCATGTAAACTCGGCTCCGCGCTTGGACTCCCAACGAACTTTAACAATAAGGATACGACTGCGCTTGGTTTGCTTAACCTCGCGATCCATAATCTCAACAGGCTTCTCAACGAAATGCATAGTTTCATCAACTTGAACTTCATCAAGTGGAATGTGAAGGTTCTCGTCAGCTAAACACTTCTTGAGATTGGATATATGGAACGTTGGATGCACATTACTGAGCGCGGGCGGCAGGTCAAGTCTGTAGGCAACTTTTCCCACACGCGCGAGAATCTTGAATGGACCAACATAACGAGGAGCAAGCTTACCTTTCTTCCCAAAGCGGACAACACCCTTCCAAGGCGACACTTTGAGGAGAACAAGATCACCAACTTGAAATTCGAGAGGCTTCCGCCTACGATCTGCGTAACTCTTCTGTCGGCTTCGGGCAGTCAGCAGATGATCACGGATCTTGGCGATTTTATCGGTTGTCTCTTGAACCAGTTCGGGTCCTATGATTTGAGTTTCACCCACTTCGCTCCAACAAATCGGGGAGCGGCACTTACGACCGTAAAGTGCTTCAAATGGGGCCATACCAATACTGGAATGATAGCTGTTATTATAAGAGAACTCGATCAAAGGCAGGTGTGAATCCCAATTACCTCCAAAATCAAGAACACAAGATCGGAGCATATCCTCAAGAGTTTGAATAGTTCGCTCAGACTAACCGTCAGTCTGAGGATGATATGCCGTACTCATGTCCAAGCGAGTTCCTAGCGCAGATTGGAGAGATTTCCAAAAGCGAGATATAAAACGGCCTTCGCGATCGGATATGATGCTCAAAGGAGTACCATGGCGGCAGACAATTTCCTTGACATAAAGCTGCGCGAGTTGCTCAACACGGTAGTTTTCACGAATGGGCAGAAAGTGAGCAGACTTAGTCAAACGATCCACTATTACCCAAATGCTATCATGTTTGCTTGCTGTCAAAGGTAACTTGGTAATAAAGTCCATCGCTACACATTCCCATTTCCACGTAGGAATTTCAGGTTGTTCGAGCAAACCAGATGGGCGTTGGTGTTCAGCTTTTACTTTAGAACAAGTCAGACATTTAGCTACGAACACAGCAATATCCTTTTTCATACCGGGCCACCAATAAGTAATGCGCAAATCCTTGTACATCTTATCAGCGCCAGGATGAATAGAATATCGAGATTTGTGCGCTTCACTCAGGATATCAGCGCGAAGATTCTCATCAAAGGGAATCCAGATGCGATTAAGATAACAGAGAATTCCACTCAGATTAGGGACAAAATGTGCTTCCGCGCCACACGCTAACTCGGCGCGAAGATTACCATTACTGATGGATGCGCGCTGCGCGTCACTAATACGCGATTCAAGGTTGTTTTGAATCGGCGCGAAGTGAAGCTGGGTGCGCGGCAAGATACAGTTAAGTTGGCAGGGTTTTCGGCTGAGCGCATCGGCTACCACATTAGCCTTACCAGGATGATACCAGATCTCACAATCGTAATCGCTGATGAGTTCGTTCCATCGGCGTTGCCTCATGTTGAGTTCCTTTTGATCAAAGATATGCTGAAGGCTTTTATGGTCAGTGTAGAGGATACACTTAGTACCATAAAGGTAGTGTCTCCAGATCTTCAAGGCAAAAACAACTGCACCAAGTTCGAGGTCGTGAGTTGTATAATTCTTTTCATGAACCTTGAGTTGCCTTGATGCGTAAGCGATAACCTTGCCTCGTTGCATAAGAACACAACCGAGACCTTGGTTGGATGCATCGCAATACACGACAAAATCATCATTACCCTCAGGTAGCGCAAGAACAGGAGCTTCACACAACAAACGCTTGAGCGATTGAAAGGCTTCTTCTTGCTTCGAGCCCCAAATATACGGTTTACCTTTGTGCGTTAGAGCTGTTAAAGGCAAAGCGATCTTCGAAAAGTTCGAAATGAATCGCCGGTAGTAACCAGCTAAGCCCAGAAAGGAACGGATCTCAGAAGGAGAGGATGGCGTAATCCAGTTCTTGATTGCTTCAATTTTGGATGGGTCGACATGAATACCCATCTTGTTCACAACGTGGCCAAGAAACTATACTTCATCCGACCAGAATTCACACTTGGAAAGCTTAGCATAGAGCTGCTCGGTTCGAAGCTTTTGCAACACTAATCGGAGATGTTGCTCATGCTCGGCCTTGGTCTTAGAATACACCAGAACATCATCGATAAACACGATCACGAATTTATCCAAGAAAGGCCTACACACCCGATTCATTAGATCCATGAAAACGGCGGGTGCGTTGGTTAAACCGAAGGACATGACCAAGAATTCAAAATGGCCATAACGAGTTCGAAAAGCAGTCTTCGGAATATCTTCATCGCGGATACGCAACTGATGATAACCAGAACGGAGATCAATCTTCGAGAAACAAGAGGCACCTTGGAGTTGATCGAAGAGGTCGTCGATACGCGGTAAGGGATACCGGTTCTTAATGGTGAGTTTGTTCAACTCGCGGTAATCAATACACATGCGAAACGATCCATCTTTCTTTTTAACGAACAACACCGGAGCACCCAGGGCGAAGAGCTAGGGCGGATGAATCCTTTAGCTGTCAACTCTTGAAGTTGGCTTGCCAATTCTTGCATCTCAGCGGGCACAAGACGGTAAGGAGATTTAGCTACGGGGGAAGCACCAGGGACAAGATCAATACGGAACTCGACTTCACGAGCGGGAGGGATACCAGGAAGATCATCGGGAAAAACTTCAGGGAAGTCACGCACAACAGGGATATCGCGAAGCTTCTTCTCTTCAGCAGGTTTAACCACATGGGCTAGAAATGCAATACACTTCTTCCGCATGAGCCTTCGGGCTTCGGCGTAAGACATAAGCTTAAGACCGCGGGAGGGTTTCTCGCCGTAGATATGAAGATCACCATTTTCTCGAGGTATGCGAATCATCTTCTTGGCGCAAATAACTTCGGCGCGATTATTCGAGAGCCAGTCCATACCAATGATAACATCAAAGCTCCCAAGAGGCATGGGGATGAGGTCGATCAGAAAATCGTTTTCGTTAAGGTTAAGTGTGCAATCCTTGATCACAGAGTTAATTAAAACAGTTTCGCCATTAGCCAATTCAACTGAAAAATCTTCTTTTAAGTTATCGCGCGGTCGCGCAAGCTTCTGCTCGAAGGCGCGAGAGATAAAACTTCGATCGGCGCCAGTATCAAAAAGTACAGAAGCATAAAATCCGTTAAGCAAAAATGTACCATTAACTACGTCATTATTCGCTTGCGCTTGGTGCGCGGTTATATTAAAAGCTCGTCCACGCGTTACTTGGTTCGAAATCTGGTTCACCGGATTCGCTTGTGTGATTTGCACTTGTAGCCTTGGGCAAGCGTTCCGGAAATGACTGGGATCACCGCAGTTAAGGCACGATCTGGGTCGTGGGTTTTGGTAGATTGATTGTGGGTTCTGCGGGTAGACTGGTGGTGTTGGCGCAATTGGATTGGCGGGAAGGACTCTACAGTTTTCAGCAGTGTGACCAGTACGGCCACATTGGTTACAAAGTCGACACGGGGTTTGGGTTGGGTGGTGAAATCTACAGGTTGGGCAAAAGGGATGGTTTCCTGTGTAAGGTTTCTTAGTTGGCGGGGCAGGGAGTGCTGGATTGGTTAAGGCATAGTTGTGGGCTACAGGAGGTGTTGGGTAAGCTGACAGAGGGTTAGGCGCGTAAACTGGAGGTTGATAAATGGGTTGCTGGACAATGGGCGGGTTGGTAAGCGCATAGGCTTTGCGCCTGCGCTTGAGGTTGTTACGGTTTGAGGGTTCTGGCTTGGTTTCTGTTGGTTCAGGGGCAGTCTTGGTGGGTTTGGTCTTCTCAGTTCCCCGCAGGAACAGGGTTCCTGCTCTGACATGGTTGTCGCTGAGCACGGCGGCCAACTCGATGGTGTCAGAGAGGGTAACTGGGTTTCTGGCCCATACAGAATCTTGAATTTCCATGGGGAGACCCCCAAGGAATTTCTCTATGGCTCGGCGTGAAGGGGTAACAAGGTGAGGGACCAGTAAGCTTAGCTCGTGGAAGCGCGTCGCGTACTCGCGTGCTTCACCGCTGTATTGCTTCAAGTTCCAGAATTCTTCCTCCAGGCGCTTAACTTCGTTGGGAGGGCAGAATTCTCGCGTCAGAATTTCCTTAAATTCCTCCCAGAGCATGCTGGAAGCAGCTTCTGCGCCACGCGCATGAGCTACTCCATTCCACCATGTAAGCGCTCTAGATTCCAGGACACTGGAAGCATATAGGGTTCGTCTGTCTGAGGGGCATTGGGTGTGGAGGAAAGTGTTTTCTATTTTCTCAAGCCACTGGAGCATCACGGTGGCTCATTCAAGACCTGTGAACTTTGGAGGGTTACCCGCGTTAAAGGACTTAATGTTGTAACCAGAGGTGTTGGTATTGTTTTGGCTCAAAGCTTGGGCTATTGCGGCGGCCATTTCCTGGGAACGTTGCTGTCTACGCATGCGCGAGGCTTCTCTTCTCTGAAATCGGCGAGATAGCGGAGGCATTCTATAAAAGTTTTAATTTTAGTTAATATCTTGATTTTAGCGCAAAGTTTTAATCTTATAAAGCTTGGTTTCGCAGAGTTAGATACTATCAAAAGTTAAAGTAAAATAAATGACCCTAAATGCAGACTTAATAAAGGTAACAAATTCGAATCAAGAATCGACAATTCATGTATCACCATGACTTTCCGAAATCCCAATTTAAAATATACGAGCAAACAAGTATTGGAGATTGACGATTCATGTATCACCATGACTTTTCAATCTTCAATATAAAATATACAAGGAAATGAGTATTGGAGGTTGACAATTCATGTATCACCATGACTTTTCAAGTCTCCAACCTCAGAACATAATCGTAAATGGAAATTGAAAATCAACTATTCATGTATCACCATGACTTTTCGGATTTTCAAACCCAACAAACGAATATGTAAGAAAAATCAATAAAAATCGAAATTCAACAAAAATCGAAATATCGCGAAATAAAACATAAAATCATATACTGCGCAAGCGCGAGCATATTCATAAATAACGAGTAATTAACAATAAGCGCGCAAACATGAGATTTCTCTCATGCGCGAGAAGGGACTCTTAGGTATTCTAGGCCGTTACGTCTAACCACCTATCCTAAAGTCAACGAGCTCTGATACCAATCTGTAACACCCCGACCAAAGGCGGATTATACATCGGGGCGCCACATATTGTTTCATTACTCGTGACACTATTGAGTGTCAATATTTAATAAATACATTCATTCGCGCACGCGCAAGGTAAACATCATAAATCAATATATTATAAATCATAATATTCGAACAGTAAAAACTTGTCTTGATACATTTTAATCTAGGTCCAAAATAAAGAAACTTCCTATGTGTCCACAAGCTCCAAAACAGCTACTGCAAACCTGAACATGTGTTAAAATAAACGTCAAACACTTGCGTGTTGGTGAGAAATCAAGTTTAATACAATACATAGATAACAATAAATCTGCGCGCAACATGTGTATGTCTGGTTTTCAACAAGGGTGTAATCTGATCGGGACCAACTCTAAGATTCATAAGACTGCCAGTGCTCACAATTGAGCTCACAAACAAGACAAACTGTGCATGTGCAAACAAAAGAGAAAATCATAAACGATAGTTCTCCCGTGTTCATCTAATGGTACCATGAAAACTGCGGAATAGACCGACAAGACGGTTAATGATCCACACATACAAATAAACAGCCAAGTCTACGTCCTCAACACATGGGATACTGCGCGACTAAAGTTCATAAACAGTTTAAGACTCTAAGTTTGTATGAACACATGAACATCCCAAAACATTAAAAGCAAAAAGGGATAGGTACGAGATTACTCACTTGATAAACGATGCGGTGTAAGATAAAGCAAGAACCAACTTTAAACAAGCACAAGTTAACCTATAAATAAGATTATTGTTTTAATGATTTGTTTTAAGTCTTGATTATAAGTTAGCATAATTAATAAGTAAATTATATATAATATATATATTACCGGAAAAGCAGGGCAGAACAGGGAGGAAGACGGAGGCAGAGAGGAAGACGGCAGAGAGAGCAAGGAGCAAGAGAACAGGAGAGATTAAGTGTTTTGTGTGTGTAGTGTTAAAACATTATTATTATATATAGGAAAACCCTAGGAGACATAATCCCTAGAAAAGGGGAAAAGATCTTTAACAGGATCAAGCAAAAGATATCAAAAAGCATAAGAATCCAAAAGCAAAAGATATGGAAAGATATGGCAGCTGCAGAGGCAAGATAAAGCTGACAGGGAACAGTAAAAAGCATGGGCGGTTCAGATAAAGGTACAGGTCAAGCATGGCAAAAGCAGATCTCAAAAGATTATGTCAGTCACTTTTTCTGTCAACCAATGGGGTTGGTGCGCATGCTGCGCCGAAAGTAACCTTTCAGACATAAAGCAGATTAGGTCAACAGTACAAAAGATAAGACAACACAAAAGCAAACGGCTAGATTAAACAGAAGAAAACTCAAAGGGTTTAGCGCGAGAAGGCTGACACAAAAGGTCAAGAGAGCGCGAGCGTGAAGGCAGACAGAACTAACCTTAACGCGTCGCGGAAAGAAATACATTTCTAAGCGCGCCGCGGGAAGAATCACATTTCTTAGCGCGCCGCGGTAGGAACTAAAATTCCTAGCGCGCTGCGGGAAGAACTATAATTCTTCGCGCGTCGAGGGATGAACTACGATTCTTAGCGCGCTGCGAGAAGAACTACAAATCCTTAGCGCGTCGCGGGAAGAACTACCGTCCTTCGCGCGCTGCGAGAAGAATTACAATTCTTAGCGCGCTGCGAGAAGAGTTCGTCTCGCGTATCGCTGAAACAGGTGGTCTTCACGCAGGATTCCTTGTAAGGGGTCTGGCGCGTGGAGCTGCGCAGACAACCTTAGGCGGGAAGGAACAAAGGACAAGCAAAGAGAAGAAAAAGAGGGAAACAAGGCTTAAGGGCGGGACGGCGACAAGAGGGAAAAGAAGGCGGAAAGAGAGAAGGAGAGGGACGGGACGGCGGAAAGAAAGAGAGAGAAAGAGGCGGGAAGGAAATTATATATTATTATTAAAAGTAAAATATAAGTATAAATAAATATTAAATCATAAAAGAAAGAGATCGGATAAGGGAAACGGGTACCTGGGTCGGGTCGGATCAGGGCAGATGTTACATTATCCGTAATCTGCCCGGGGTCAATGAGTGTTTCTTCAATCACCTGTCACTTTTTCCATTTTACAAAGTTGTGTATTCAATCTATTCCTCTTTTCCCATACCTACCTGCTCACAACACAACCCACGATTATATTAACCTTTACCTTCCACTTTCTCCTCTTATCTCCATTCTCTCTCAATAATACCAACATTCACAAAAACCACTTCTCTCTATAAGTTACCCAGAAACACTAGCCTCACTACCCAAACTATCTCTTCCCGTTCCACACATACAACTTTCTACTTATCTTAGCATCATCACACACGTCACAAGAAATCAGACTTTCTTTACTCCATGACAAACTAATTTGATTCTATATAATCAAAATCCTTTTAAACGTAATTAGTTAAACTTGACTATCGAATCAATAGTTTTGCAAATATAATCAGTGTAACGAACACCCAAACACCCCAAGGAGCGAAAGTTAAACCCTAACTAAATTATTATAACAACTGAATAACAAAATAATGAAAATCAATTCACGTATTTGTGGTTGAGGATAGGAATTCGTGGAGAAGTAGAATTAAAGTTAAGGATTTTTATAGAGAATTGAATACCTTAGGGCTTAGACTTAACTTATTTAGTCCACATACCATAATGGTATTTCCCTTGCATATATTATTATTATTATTATTATTATTATTATTATTATTAGTTTTTATATAGCTGTTAAACTGTGATCTTATTATTAATATTATATAATAATATTAATATTAATATTATTATAATTAGTAGTAGTTTTTATATAACTGTTAAAATTTGATTTCCTTTATTTTGCTTTATTTTCCTTTATTTTGCTTCATACGCATGTTCTTAGAGCCGAGGGTCTCTCTGGAAGCCACCTCTTTATTCCTTTGGATAGAGGTACGGTGTGCCTACATCCCACCCTCCCCAGACCCTACTTATAGCTTTGCTGTCGGTGGGATTTTACTGGGCATGATTGATTGATTGATTGAATTCACGTATTTGTGGGTTCCGATGCGGAAGTGATTGCCGAAGATGAATATGAGACCAACAAAGAAGAGAGGTGGGGATTGCTTGTCAAAGAATCACATGAAGCATCATAGAAATTACCTCCGCTGATAGAAGAAGATTAAACACGAGACCATCAATTGCTTGATACAGATGAGCGGAAATTCCGTTTTGTATCCTCAATAAAAATCAACTATAACATTCGTCTAAATAATCGCCTTAGATAGCTGCTATTCGTGTTGGAAGATGATCGAATGCAGAGATTAAAGGCCTTTGACCTTAGATCAGATGAGAGGATCTTGTGCTGATTGAAGAAATCAAACCGAGAACAATACTTCTTAACCCTAATAGGGTTTTCAGATGGAACTACAGGAATGATAATTAAACAGCAAGCAAGAGTGATTGGAACAGAAAAAGCAAGAGTGATTGGAACAAAAAGGAGGCAGGGATATAGAGTTGCGATAGGTTGTGTTAGGGTTTCACGATTAAAGGAAGACGAGATGAGGCAAAAGATTATGATATAACCCGTTTTGAGAGATTCGGATTCATAAACCCATGGATACCCACGAAATCTAAGGATTAAATGAGAAGTCTCTATTCAGAAATCAAGGAATCTATTGACTGTAAAGGGGTTGGGGAGCGTCGTGAGAGCGACACGTAGGATTTTATGTTAGGTAATTATATAGATAGTTAGATTATATATTTTTATAATCGGGGAACCAATGTTGTGAGTAATTCAAAATATATATCACCAGTTCATGCTAGGGATGAGATCGAGACCGTACCCGTACATGTACCCGAAAGTACCCTTAACTAAAATCAGTAAATCTTGGTACCTATACATGTACCCGAATTATATGGTACGGGTACATGCACTTTGGGTATGTTACTCGCTTTGGTACTCCTTTGTTCTTTTTAAAAAATCTCCACTAAACTAGGTATCGGTAACGGTAACAGTACGGTACCGACAAACAATTACCTATAATACCAAAACCATAATTCCATAACCATAACCATAACCATTATACCACAACCAAAACTTAATGCCAAAACTAAAAATGAAACAAATCAACCATAATATAAAATTCATTCAAAAATAAGTAATGAATACCAAAACATGCGAAGTATCAAATTTTTTTATCAAAATGTTTAAAACAAAGAAAGTCAATATTCGTTTAATCTTCACTAGTCATCTTTCCATTTTTCCTTTTCCTTTTTATTGTTTATTGCTTCCTTAATTTACATAGAAAAGCAAGAGAGAAAGTTAATACATGTTATTTAATGATATACATAATTACACATACATGAAATAGAAATATACAAATACACAATATATGAATATACACAGATAGATTGAGAATGAACTTATTCAACTAATATATGGTATGTTTTTAAAATCTCGCTTGAAAATTAAGTCATGAGTGTCAGAAATCTAATAAAAGCCCATACATATTCTAAACGGGTAGAAGTGCCCGTAATACTCGTACTTGTATATGTACCTGTACCTGTACCCGAAAGTACATGTACCTATAATGAGTAAATTTGGGTACCTGTACCCAATAGACACGTACGTGTATAGGTACGGGTACTAAACAGGTATGGGTACTGAACAAGTATGGGTACGTGCATTCGGGAAAAAAATATCATCCCTTGTTCATGCACTTTCAAAATATATCATTCAAGCTCCCGTCTCTCTCTCTCTTTCTTTCTTACTTTCTACAACATCGTTTGTTCGCCACCGTTAAATTAAATCCGCCCGCCGTTATCTCCGGCGACAAGAACAAACCACCTCCCCCCCTCTCATCGGCGACCGTTAAAATCTATAACTACCTCTCCTTTACCTTGGTTTTTCCATCTAGATCTAAACTCTTTTTGTTAAAAAAATCAAGTCGTAATCTAGATCTGTAGCGATTTTACTGTTTAGAAATGTGAAGATGTAAGCTATTTTTGATAAAAAAAAATCTTGTAATCTAGATACGTAACTGTTTTTGTCGTCTAGATTAGTGAAGATCTAAACTATTTTTTATTAATGAAGGACTCAAGTTGTAATTTAAATCTTTAAATTATGGTTTCTGTCGTTTAGATTAATGAAGATCCTTAACTATTTTCTATTCAAAAAATCAAGTTGTAATTTAGATTTGTAAATTGTTTAATTCTAGATTATAACTTGATTTTTGAAAAAATAAAAATAGTTTAGATGTTCATAGATCTAAACAGAAAAATTAATAATTTGCAGATCTAGATTACATCCTGAGTTTTCTTTTAATAAAAATAGTTTAGATCTTCACAGATCTAGACGGAAAAAATTGTTACAGGTCTAAATTACAACTTGATTTTTTGAACAAAAAATAGTTTATATCTTCAGAACTCTAAACGGCAAAAACCTTAATTTTTGTCGTCTAGATATGTGACGTTTGTTATAGTAAATTTGTCATGTTATACAAGTTTTAACAAACAAACTAGTTTAAATGCTTAATTTTATGACACTAGTATAAACCTTTTTAATATGTTTTGAATGCTTAGGGAGTGTTTGGGATTTCATATTTTTAGTGGTTTGGGATTCCTTATGTTTACCTCCTTAAGACTTCTAGTTATAAGTTATAAGTTTGTAACTCATCCTCTCACATAATAAGTAATTCTAAACATCTTTCTTTTAACTTTTCATAAGTTATAAGGAGGTAAAGACTGTAGTTTATAAATACTAATTCTACCAGACGCTTAAATATAATAAACTATTTTTGATATTTTGTTTTAAAGTTTAAATAGTTTTATGTTACAAACATCAAAAGGTGTTTTATTATAACTGTCAAATTTATAGGTTATAGTTATAGGTGTTCTTTGGGTTTGTTTTTCGGATTCGGGTTTCTTGGCCCATGTTCTTCGGGTTTAGTTCTAAAGTAGAAACCCAACTCAAATCTCTAACGATTTTTTGGGGTTCGGGTTTTTCGGGTTGGGTTAATCGGGTTTCAGATATTTACGAATACAAAAAGAAAATAAAAAGTAAAAAAAACTACAACGCGAAAACTAAAGCAACATATTCTTTTTTACTCATTATGTAAATAACATGCAAATAACCAAATAATAAATAAACATAACCCGATAAAGAAACATATTCTTCTATTATGGTTGTTATTATCAATAAATAGAAATATATATATATAAACAATTAATAGTCGTTCAACCATATACTATGTTGCACGGGAACGGGTACGGGAAACGGGCACGGGTACGGGAATCGGCAAAACTCAAAAAATCAAGAAATGAGTACGGCATGGGTACGGGAATAAATACATATAAAAAATAAATATATATTATAGATAATGTACCACAAAACCCAAAATATATTCATACGTTGATGTAAACTTCAAAATTCATACATTCCAATGATAATCAAACACAAGCTTTTCAAAATTCATACATCTTCTAAAACAAAAGTAATCAAATATTATCAATTAAACCGTTTTCAAGATCCAGCTCATCTAGTGAAAGATCCGCAAACTGTAAAAAGCCTACATCTTCCATCGAGTCAAATGTATCTCCACCAATATCCCACATCTTCAAGTCATCATTAGAGCCCTAGATAAAAGCCGAAGATTATTGTGTACGTAAACCAAGACTTGAGCCCGACTAGTAGTCAACCTGTTCCTCCTAAGAGAGTGAATAAATGCGTATGTGCTCCAATTACGCTCAGCACATGAAGAGGAAGTAGGTTGTCCTAGTAATTTAAAAGCCAAATTTTGGAGAAGAGGAGTTTGTGCACCAAAGTTAGCCCACCAACTCTTGGGTTCCATCTCATCCATCTTCGTAATACATGTTAAATCTTGAAAAGGACCATCCTTCATTGAAAACAAAGCATACTCTTCCAAGACTCTATTATGCTCATCTTTATTTGAAAACAATCTTTTAAAACATTTCTGCCTTTCTGCTGAAATTTCTCCATCCATATGTGGAGCAAATCTTTTAGAATACCCAAGCAACCAAGAATCACTATAATATCTACAACATTCACAAGTAAAAATTTAAAAACATAATAAAAATCAAACATGTAGTATTAAATCACATACCTTGGATTTAAGAGTGAGCTAAACAATGAAGAGGAGTGTTGTTCTTCATCCATCTAGCCACTAAAATATTATAGACAACATCATAAAAGATACTACGAGCAGATAATGGCCGTCTTTCTTTCTTATAGATCTCGGCCTTAACCTTCTCGATCATTGAATCCAACATTTCGTAAACCAAGTGTAAACATGGTTTGTCTGTGTCTCAAAATCTTATCATATCATATATAGGTCCTGTAAACTCAGAATATATGACACCTTATCCCACCACTCATCATCTAAAACCTTCTCCTTAACAAAGCTTGCTTTCACTGTGTCATCTTCTCTATAAGCAACCCACTCTTCGCTTATGACCATTTCTTGAAGAGGTCTTCTGAGAAGTTTTAATCTTTTGAGCATCACAATAATGGAGGCAAAGCGAGTATCAGCAATCGAAAGCAATCTAAGAGGTGTAAACTTGCTGAAAATAGAGAGTCTCATGCCATGATTCATAATGAAATTTTTTATGGCAATAGCATCTAAGTGAATATCGTTTATCCAGTGACACTCCTCATATGTTGTTTCATTGGTTTCTGCATTTCTTGGTGAACAAATATTCTTTAACGCAAGGTTCAGTGTATGAACAACACACGGTGTCCAATAGATGTCAGAAAACTCACTCATGATAAGCTCTCCGGCCGCCTTACAAACTGTTGCATTGTCAATAATGACTTGCACAACGTTTTCATGACCAATCTCATTTATAACTTCTTTCATCAAATTTGCAATAAAAAACGTATCTTTAACCTCCCCAAAACAATTCACCGCTTTAATAAACATGGGACCATTACCTGATGTAGCCATAAAATTAATTAGTGGCTTTTTAGTAGGATTGGACCAACCATCACTGACAATAGATACACCTTTTTCTTTCCATGATAACCTGATTGGTTCCAATAACTTGTGCACATTCTCCTTTTCTTTTTGTAACAAGGTGGTTCTAAGCTTATTATAGCTAGGAGGTATATAGCCTTCAATTTTATTGGTAGCTGCAAACTCAAAGGCCTTTAAAATGTGGATTCCTTGCAAGATTGAAAGGTAAACCGCTGGTATAGAACATCCTAGCTATTTCTTCATCTAATTGGTCCCTTATTTCCACACCAAATGCTTTTTCAATAGGATTTGAAATGGTTTTTCTTTTCTTTAAACCGAGAGTAGCTTCACAAGGCAACCCAACTTCTTTCGCCTTTGATGCGTCTTTCTTTTCTTCATAAGAGTCTTCTAGCTTTCTCATTTTAATTTTGTCAACCGTTGTTGCTTTCTTACATATAGCAATCCCGAAACCTAAAGCAATGATAGACACAAAGTCACAAACACAAGTATAGCATCATGTTTCCACCTAAATCAATCTTAAATTCTTAACTTCTTAAGTTTAATAGTTATTTTGTGCAACTGACTAAGTTACTAGAAAACAAATACAATATAAATTACAATAAAACCAATTGATAATTACCTTTGATCCCAAGTAGATGTGCTTTAACCCTAGAATATGAGCCTTGTCGTTGCTCACCACATAAATTACACGTGAACTTCCAAGTACCTCCGGTACCATGCTTTTCGATATTGGTTACAAACTCCCACAATGTCAGACCCCGCCAAGGCGGAAGTATGGGCGAGTGACGTCATGTATACTGTAAGCATATGATTATCGCTAACATTCATGTATTAGGATACCAATAGTATTAAAAATCGTTTACGAATCATAACTTATATTCAAACAAAATTCGTTGAAAACAATTAGGAGATTTCTCGTATATGACCCTAAAAATCGATAGGGTTATACAAGCAAAATCTTCCGAAATGGTATCCTAATTATGCATTGAGGTCCCATCTTCATGATTCCTTATATTTGTTGTTAATTCCCTGAAAAACATACGTTTAAAAAGTCAACACAATGGTTGGTGAGTTCACAAGTTTTGAGACTCGATATGAAATCACGTTATACATAAAACGTTGAATCAGTTCACAAATAAGTGTACGATAGCCTGTTGAAACAAATACGATGATCCTTCGTAGACTAGCTAAATCTACGAATTAATATGACGAAACCTGAGCCTATAACCAAACCACGACTTATATCAGTTTGCCCTGTTCAAATCTCACATATGGAATATACGCACCCTGTTTCGATACAATATCAGAGGTTAGCGCGACTAACCTAACAGTAGGGGGAAATGTCAACGTCAATAGTACTATTCGTATATTTCTGTGGCTAACTCCGTTAGCTAATGGTTATAGTATGCAAGCAAGGGACTTATAGCACTACATAGTTCAACTCATGTTCGCATAAGGATTGTATGTTTTGTTTCTAATTATCGTATATAAAAGCAGTTGTGTATGTTTTCCACCCCCCGGATAAATAAAACAGAAAAACCGTAAAAAGGGGGTAGTGAAACTCACCTCGTGAGATCATTGTTTGGTTCGCTAGCAATTTCAGTTTAGACACGAGGTCCGCTGCCTTCACACGTCCTAAACGCGTAAGGTCAGTTAGTTTCCATTATCGACTCGCAAGTCGGTTTATGCTAGTCGCTTTCACCCAACTAGTAGTTTCGTTAATTCGTTTGTGTCAGTTGCTTTCACCAACCGATCGTTTCGTTTAAGGCATCGGTTGCTTTCACCAACCAATCGTTTCGTTTAAGGTGTCGGTTGCTTTCGCCAACCGATCATTTCGTTTACTGTGTCGGTTGCTTTCACCCAACCGATCGTTCCATATATTTCATAAATAACGTTTCACATATTAGTTTTGGGACGACCCGTTGTGATAAATTTTTATATTCCTTTTATAAATTAAGTATATATATACTTATATAAATAGTGAGAATATAGTTTTTATTAGTGACAGTTTCATTTAGACATAACCGGTTTACTTGGTCGAGTGCTAAATAAATATATACGAAAATTATATATTTATTTCCGGGTAACGTTTCCTTAAGCTGCGATTATTATTATAGTAAACTATAATATCATTATATATTATATTCGTCTGTAAATTTCTGAGTTATTTTCATATACCGTTTTGGTCGGTTAGTTCATAAAAACAAAACTATTATTTTTACGTCTAACGTGTCTGTGTGTGTGTGTGTATATATTTCTCCAAAATATATATTTGTGTAAAATTTATCATTTTGACGCTAAAAACGTCGTATTTCCTATCCAAAATATATTTTGTCATTTTGAAGCATATAGTTTACAAGATTACATTTAAGAAACATATTATAAATACAAAAATGTATTTCTATCATAAGAGATTTTAAAATTTCCATTTTTATTTATTGAATTTTTGTAAAGTACGTTTTGACTAAAGAAGTGCTTTTACCTTTGCATCGAAAACTGCACGTACTCGTTTGAACGTATTTCGTATTTATGATATTTGAAAGCCAAGTTTATAACTTTCTTAAGACACTTATTATTCTCGTGTTGTGTAAGCTTGTTTAACTCACTTTTAACCCGTTTTAAGTGATTCTCTCAAATGTAACACTTTCTAACAATAATAAGGTTTTCACGCATGTTTATGGTTTTCCTTAACATGCTAAACGTGCAATTATATTGTTGTATAGGTGAAAGCTTAGCATAGCATAACCCGGTTTATAAACTAAGTTTAAAGAAAGTTTAGCTCACTTAGTTATAGGCTTAAGGTTTAGTGAGAGATTAGAGGGTCTTGAGTTTGTTTCTCCACTTAAAGCTTGTCCGGCTTCCCGGTAGAGACCTCCTACACCATCTTGTAGAGAAAAGAAATGTGTATGATGGTAGTAGTGGTTAATAACAGAGAGAGACTGTGAGTGGTTTTTAGAGAGACAAAAGGTGAATGGTGGTCGAGGATTGTGGTTCCATGAAAGCCGTTGGAGGTGACTAGACTACCGATGGTAACAAAGGTGAGTTATGGTGGTATGGATTGGCAGCGTCGTGTTGCGATGGTGTTGTGGTGATATTAAGGTGGCGAAAATGTTACGATGGCGTTACGCTGTAACGCAGATGGAGCTAGGGAGATGAAAGTGGCTGGTGGTGTTTTATGTGGTGGTTTTATGGTGGTGATATTATGCAAATCCAGGGAAAGTTGTAGTGAGTTATGTGGCGTCGATTGTAATAAAGAGAGGGAGGTGAGAACGACAGTAAGAGTGTGTGTATGTTTAGTGAAATGTTAGAAGATGTGAGTGGTTCTTGTTTCTCTTTTTCTCCATAAAGAGTGGAAGCATGGTGTTAATACTAAATAAATAAATAAATAAATAAATAAATAAAATGGATGGGTATGATAGAACTCTTGTCAAGTTTGAAAAAGGTGAAGATTTGGTGATGGGGTGGGTTGTCGTGTATTTTTAAATAAAAGGACAAGGAGACTTTTGATGATGATGATGATGATGATGATGATTGATGGATGAGGCATGGGTAGAAATTCAGTATGTTAGTAGTTTGGTTTGTATATGGGAAATTATTCTATCACAGGTTTTCTTGTGAAAGGTAAACATGAGACACCCACACTTTTCAAGTAGTTTAAATTAATCATAATGGAAATTATGGTATTAGTTTGTTCATTGGTGTATACTGTGTCTAAGGATAACAATCACCAATATCTTTATCCACATTTAAATATCTACTATATATAATAATTGTATATAGAATTTCATTCCATACAACTTTTTATATACGTAATTACATATACATATATATGGGGCATGGATGGATGAGCCCTTTAATATGCATACATCTAAACATATTTAAATATTTGTTTTATTTGCGTATAAATGATAGCATTTAAATGTTCATATATTTATGTATTGGTAGTACAACGTAAGATTTTAAGATAACAATAAACGCTCACAATTTGTTTCGTATTCGTTGTCTATATTTTATAAAACTAATTCTAAAAGACTAAAATATAATTATAACATAAAACTCAAACCTACTAGTTTGTTTAAATATATTTTCGAGTCATTCTAAAATATCACCATTGTTCGTATGCATTGGACAAAAATCCAAAAGTTGAGTAATTCAAATAAAAATAAATTACTTATATGCAATGTATTGTGCATATGCAGCCTAAATATGCTAGACTCGTTATGATTGAACTTAGCAAAATTTAATAATGAGGAATTAACGTTAAGAAATCATGATTAAGTATTGTACGAACAATGGCCTATTTAGAGGGGTGTCACACACAATGGCGGTTCATCAGTTGATGCTGCTGATGATGTCGCTGGTGTTGATGAACTAGCCATAATCGAAATATATATCAACGGTTGGCAGGTTAGGATTTAGGAACGATGGTAAATGATCAGCAGATGTAAATAACTTATTAGGGTTGGCAGGTTAGGATTAGGAACGATCGTAATATGTTAGGGATAAAGGGACGAGACTGTTGGGCTTCAAGGAACGATCGTAATACGTAAAGGAGTTAATAAATTACAAGAATTAACCTTCAAGTTGTGGAAACGTTTAATAATGGTCCTTTACGCTGCAGAAACGTTTCTAAATATGCTGTGAATTTTGGAAACGGTCAACTGCCGTCCCCCATATCCCGGAATCGGTCAACAGACGTTTCCCGGCGTCCCCGGTAGCGTTTCCGTCCTCGGGGAGTTTCCGGGACGGGATACGGATGTCAGGCGGCGTTTCCGTGCAACAGAGACCATATATAATAGGTGGAATAGGAATAAGTGGAATGTGTAAAGTGTTTTGTATACCTTGTTCATACCTAATAACAATATTATTTTTTAAAGAAATTGTTTATTCGGGATTTTCAGGTTGACCCGAAACTTAGAAATCACACCCTAGAATCGACCTGAATTACCTCGATTCTGGTTCGGGTTGCCTTTTCTTGGGTTCAGGTTTTTCGAGTCGTGTTAGTCTGGGTCATGGATCGGGTTTTTTCATGTTGGGTTTCGGGTAAACGTGACAACCCTAGTTATAGTTACAATTTAATTATTTTGTTTGGTCGGTAATAGACTAATTGTTGGTTTTTATTTTTATATTTGTATGTTTGCACAAATGAGGACTCTGGGCTTGGTTTGATTAGTGGGCTTCTAGATGTCTCATTTGCTATAAAGCAGGTGATTTGGTTTAGAGAGGCATGAAGCCAGTTCAAGTGACGAGGGTATGTTGCAAATTGTTAAAAGGCTGGACCGTTGTTGTTTATATAAGAGAGGAAGAGTATGTTTGGCAGGAAGCTTTTAGGAGCTTTTAAGAGCTTCGAGCTTTTAAGAGCTTTAAGCTTTTAAGAAAAAGCTCATACTCAATCAAAAGCTTAGTTTGGTTTAAGGAGTTTGAAGCTTTTAGGTCAGGAGAAAAAGCTTAAAGCTTAAAGCTTCTACTAGTAGCGTTTAGAAATAGCTACAAGCTTTTAATATTTTAATCTACTTAAATATATAACCTTTCAAAATAAGTACATTTACTATTATTGTTTTTAGTTATGCACATTTTAGTAATTTGATATATTTTATTAAAAGCTCCAGAGTAGCCAAACATCTAAATATATCTAAAAAAACTACAGCCACCCGCTACAGTTAGCAGCTAGTTTTGCCAAATATGCCTGAAGTATTGCAGACTCATTCAAGATATTTTCATTTGTTCTCGTTTCTCCTTTTTACGCTTGATCTCCTGTTTAGGGTTTTTAGCATGATTGTGATTCGATTCTTGTAGAGCAGATCATTGAGATGATGATCTCCTACTTAGTTTGATATTCTCTGTTCTTTTAGTTCTTGGCGTTGTTTGTTATCTTTGGTTTGTGTTGAATAAAAGAACATATTGTATTTGGTTGTTTCTAGTTAATATGATCGAGATTAGGTGTAAAACGTTACATTCAGTAGCACGTGAATCCCTTGTGATTTCACATTTGTCCGATAGTCATTTACTTCAAATGAGGGTCGGGGAATGACTCACTATCGTATAAAAGGAACAAACTTATGGCTTTTGTTGTGATGCTCACATTTGTGGTTTAGAAAGATAAAAAATTGTGAGCGATAGTAGCCAACGAGTATTTAATTGTATAATAATATTATCTTTTCTATATTGTATATGATACTTGGTATCAATTTTTATAATCATTGCTATAAAGTAGCCACAACTAGGAAAGAAACCTGCGTCGGTGCGAGAGGTTGGGACGTCTTTGGTTGAGATGGTATCTTTAGTGATATTGTGCCATTTCTAGTTTCCTGGGTTGTAGTAACATAAAAGACACGTTAGAAGATCCATAGAGTCAAAACCCTCCTAACCCTCCGACCAAGTCAATATACGTATACAAAAACTCCTAAACAACATATGCAAGCAAGTATTATAAATATGTAAGTGATAGGCCATAGAAACAGAATGTGCCGTTCATAGGAGATACCGAGTCCCTTTTTACAGGGGTCAAACCCTAATGGCCCGACGATGAATGAGTCTAAGCCGGTTGGAACAAGCCCACACCATCTATGATAGTTATAAACAAATCTCAAAAGCCTTTGAACAAGTAAACTTTAATTTGAATCATAGAATTGAACCAATAGCAAAGCTAAATACATAATACTTCTTCACATATTTTAGAAGTTTTCTTAAATAAATGAGATAAATTTTAGGTTTTTCTATGACACATTGTGTCCAAAGAGTTGATAGCAAAGTTTGCTTGGTGAGTTCAAAGACTCAAAAGATTAGCCGTTGAAGTCAAAATCTTGGGACCCATTTCACATGCTTGATTGAACCCAAACCATTTAGCCCCCACCACTGCCATATGCCCATATTTAAAACCCGAACCCCACGTCGTTGGCCCTTGGTTTTGTAATTGTTGAGTATGCCCCACTAAAAAACCATGATTTTTTTTTTAATATTTAGAATATTATTTGCTTGTAATTTCAGTTTACAAAACAACTATCCATGTTTATTTTTAGGGAAAAATTTTAAAAAGTCTCTTTTAAAAAGAGAGTTTTTCAAAATGTCCCTATCTTTTTAAAGTTTTAGAAAAGTCTCGTACAAACCCGTCGCATGCGACGACTTGACTTTCACGACGACTGCTTTTTAACTCCCAATCAGAAATTGACTTGGGTTCTTAACCCATCTTCTTTGTAATGATTTGAAACAAACACGTCGATTAAGACAAGTTAGAGAAAAAACTTAGAAACCGTCGACGGTCTTTGGAATGTTCTCGTCGGCGTCGACATGTTTACAGTCCCATCGAGAAAGGATTTCTCCAAATTTGTCGTCGAAGACGCATTTGGATCCAAACTTGTCTTATACATCTAGTCTTAGTTTAGAAGTGTTATAAAGTTTAACATGCATAGTTTTTAATTAGTTCTTCAAAATCTCACAAATCTTTTTCATTCTCAACAATGAAATTCAAGAAAGACAATAGAACTGAACTTGACTTTAGGATTCATCCATCAATATATCTAATACACTAAACACCTTTTGTTAATGTTTCAAACACTCTACACACAGTTATTTGACTTCCATTAGTGAAACAAAGTTACGAAACCTTATGTTTAGCCAGAGGTAGGTCCCAGCAGAGCCCAGTTGGACCCGCAAGACTCACCTTGAAGAGGGACGTCTGCGCAGAAACCAACTGGATCCGCAGGACCCACCATGCTCAGAGACGTGACGTCCTTACGCGCAGTACGCAAGCTGTTCCCGCAGGAAATGTCTCCCAATGGTGAAGGACTCCGCCTGTTCCCGCAGCCTCGGATACAAGCCATCAGGGAAGGCCACCCGCGCAGCAAGGCTACACGCACAAGGCACTTAGCTCTCAATCACTCAGTGTCACCTGAAGGAATGAGCAAAGCCGGGAACAATCCCGCACAAGGGCGGGAGGGGGAATACTCCCTCCCAAATAAGCCAGTCCGTACGATACGGGAAGATCTTCTGTACTGTACCTGACGAGGTATGGGAAAAAGATTTGACTAAAGATACGACAGCTTATTGACAACAGTATGGCGAACAGCATGCTCCTGTACTGTATGTCACTATTAGCCGCTGCCTACTCACCAACTACTGCCATACCACGTGCATAGCCGGCAGTTGGTGGAAAAGGAATAGTACACAGCAGGCCTGGTCACTATCAGCCGCTGCCTACCCACCAACTACCAGCAGGGCACGTGCGTAGGCCACTGTTGGTGGAACAGGAATACTGTTGCAGCCGGCCACACCTCCTTGGAAACCTACCTTCGGCTATAAATACCTCAAATGGTATGATCATCTTATCTGATCACATTATCATCATATTATACCTGATATCTGCTCTAGCAATCTCTTAATATACATTTATATTTAAAGAGCAATCTAGTCTGATTCTCACGCCGGAGGGTGGTCACAAGGAGGAACCCCCCCCCCCTTCTCAGTGACAAGCTCACGGTGTCTGTTTTGCAGGTTATCAGAAGAGCCATCTTTACCGGGTCTAACCCCTCGTGGGAAACATCTATCTAACCCCCAGGTTATCCGTAATCTGCCCGGGGTCCGGCTAGTGTTTCTTCATTGGCGCCATCCGTGCATAAAGCTAGAACTTCATTTTTCTCGAGTTTTTTCAAACTTTTGGAAAGATGGTTAAAGAAATTCCGGTAACCACAACCCCATCTACTGGGGGGAATACCGGCTACACAGCCTTTACAAACACTACCCCGGTTACCCAAGCCGGGGCAAGTGAAGTAAATTATACGAACACTACCCCAGTTACCCAAGCTGGGGCAAGTGCAGTAAATAATCGCTCACTGGGATTCACCGATACCCAGTTAGAGAAACGAACAAGACTCCCCCGCCAAACACTCGATGAAGTTAAGGCATGGGCGGAGGCACGTCAGAGGGAATTCCAAGCTGAGTTGGACGAACGCTTGCGTTCCGTCCAACAGGCTGACGAATTCGAAGAATACTTGGACGATGACTCGGAGGAATCCGACTCCGACGCGAACCCTCGCCATTGGGCAAAAGGGAAGCGTAAGGAAACGGACTCCCAACCGAGAAGGCATTTTGGAGAAGCCTTCAAACCAAAAAACACAGGTGGAAGTCCACGTGACTTCTCCAAAACATTCAGACCAAATGTTGCAAATGCAGGAACGTCCAAATTTGCAAGGGACATTGCAGAAGCAATTGCCCCAAAAAGTGCCAAACAAATGTCCAGCATAGGCACATATGATGGTATATCTGACCCAGATGATCATTTGAACAAATTCATAGCGGGGGCAACCGTCAGTAGTTGGACGGAACCTACGTGGTGTTACATGTTCCAAATGACACTTGTTGGGGCTGCTAGAGCGTGGTTCGATCGTCTACCGGTCAACCACATCTACGACTGGGCAGACTTCCAACAGAAGTTTAGCCAACACTTCAGCCAGCAAAGAAAGTATACCGAGGAGCAATGGACAATCCTCAAATGCATTCGAGAGGAAGATGAATCTTTGCTAGACTTCATCACTCGCTTCAACTCGAAGAAGCTAAGTCTGGGTAACATTAGCGAAGATCTTGTTCGCGCTGCTTTTATTTAAGGCGCGAACGACCCAGAGCTCATCCGCACCTTAACGGGTAAAGATGGCATGCCATCCACATGGGATGCCATCATGACAGCAGCTAAACGCTTTGCGGAAACGGAGAAGCAACTGGGTAGAGATCTCCCACAGAGCACAAACCTCTACACCCAGAAAACAAGATAAGACAACGTCCTTACCGCCCGATTAAACAAAAAGCGGAAGCTAGGCCTTTGGCAGTCAAGGGTAAACTTTGACACCTTATCCGGCTTGCACCATCGGTTAGGCGGAAGGGATAACGTACAGTCAAACAAGAACTCCAGATGGACGCCGCTCACCAAAAGCGTCACCGAGATATTCGCTACTGAGGAGCTCCCATGGCCAAAGCCTCAAATAATCCGACATCGTCACAATGCTGATCGGAGCAAATACTGTGACTTTCACAGGACAAAAGGCCACAACACCGAAGAATGCATAGACGTAAAGGACATGGTCGAAGCATTTGTCAGAGATGGGACGCTCGCGCACCTCGTGGCGCAATGAACGCTGAGCAGGCTTATGCGTGTAGAACCCCAGCTGGGGAAAACACGAATAAAAATTCCAGCTTCAATGTGGAGACTACATGCTGCGTAAGGAACGAGATCCCGAACCAGGTGCGTATCGGCTCGATGGCACTCCCATCCCAACAACATGGAAGGGAGCTCAATTACACAGTTTGCATGTAAATCAATTCCAAATTTGTAAAGAAAAGGCCAAGAGCCACTTCTAATAGAAATGATTCTCCTTAGAACATCGACGCTGATGATTTTACATTTATACTTTTAACTATCAACACTGATGCCGGTTTTCACCCCATACATAAGTGAGTCATTGCATGGGGAAGGCGGCAAAACCCGCATAAACCCAAAAAACGACAAACCTTCACGCAGGTCAGTTGAAGGGGAAAAGTTCAGTCATCCTACTAAATGAAAGTGCCGGTCTATCCGCATGAATCATGATAGAGGAAACTGAACACTAACCTATTAACAACCGCGCGTCGAACGGTTAATTTATTCAACACGAATATGCCGGTCTTCACCGCATAATTACGTGGAAAGTCGTTGCGTGGGGAAGGCGGCAAAAACCCGCATAAACCCAAAAAAACGGCAAACCTTCACGCAGGTCAGTTGAAGGGGAAAAGTTCAGTCATCCCACTAAATGAAAGTGCCGGTCTATCCGCATGAATCATGATAAAGGGAACTGAACACTAACCTATTGACAACCGCGCGTCGAACGGTTAATTACTCAAAACAGAATTTCTAACAAAAGGATGAGGAAAACCTACACGCAGGTTAGATATAGGTAAAGTTTAGCCATCCTACTAAGTGCAAGTGACGGTCCTACCCGCACAATCACGAAAGAGGAAGCAAAACTTCAACCTATTATCTACCACGTTCAAAGGTTAACTTATCCTAAACACTTAGAAATTTCAAAAAAGGATGAGGAAAACCTACACGCAGGTCAGATAAAGGTAAAGTTTAGCCATCCTACTAAGTGCAAGTGACGGTCCTACCCGCACAATCACGAAAGAGGAAGCAAAACTTCACACCTATTATCTACCACGTTCAAAGGTTAACTTATCCTCAGAAAAGGATGAGGAAAACCTACACGCAGGTCAGACGTAGGTAAAGTTTAGCCATCCTACTAAGTGCAAGTGACGGTCCTACCCGCACAATCACGAAAGAGGAAGCAAAACTTCACACCTATTATCTACCACGTTCAAAGGTTAACTTATTCTAAACACTTGGAAAATTGCTAATTTAAACTAAAGTATGCAAGTCATACAACGTTTACAAAGCAAGGAACCCAACGAAAGTAGCGGTCTTACCCGCAAAAAGATTTATATTTCACAATGATTCATTACAAGAATGGCCGGGTAACTACCCGCTCTACAAGAAAATAAATATATACAAGCTAAATTTATCCTAGCAGTGGGAAGGGATCTTCAGGATCAGGCTTCAGGGCCACTTCCACTTGGACCAGCACCATCAGTAGATCGTGGCAGTTCAAGGAAAGCTTTAAGGATAGCTAGCCCATCATCAGCAGCAGCAACTTGGTTCACCTTCTCCACCACCGGATGCGGGAAGGCGGCATACTGATTCACTGCTTTGTCGTAAACAGCTTCAGTATCAATATTGTACAAAGGGAAGTTGGAAGGCGGGATGCCTTTCTCAACGAACCCTAGACCAAGCAGGAAGCCGGCCTTTTCCCCATCCTCATGAGAAGCGTTGAGGGCTGCGCTCATAGCATCATCATAAGAGGTCACTGAGAAGACCCGATGCACAACCTACAAGAAAATATACAAGTATCAAAACCTTTTCTATCTACAAAGAAAAGCGTAAAGAAACGAAAAGCATACCTGAGACAACGCTTCTCGAAGAAGCCATTCTTGGCAACCAGAGCTTCTTGGAGGGCAGCTTGAGCTTCGTTACGGGCGCGTTCGGCTTCACTCTTGTGGAGGTTGGCAAGCAACACTTCTTTAGCCGCAGCCTCTTCGACGCCCTTTAGCTTCCGCTCAGTATGGTCAAGCACCCCCCTCTGGTCCAAGATCTCCTGGAGCTTTTTGGCGTCTTCCATCGCCAAGGCATCATGAGCCTGCTGGAGAGCCTTTAATTTGGCTTTAAGCTCTTCATTCTCCACGCGTAGAGGCTCAGCAACAGCTTCAGCCTTGGTGGCCCTCTCGGTTGCGTTCCTTGCAGTTTCCTTAGCCAGCCGAAGCTGTTCATTAACAGCTTGGGCAGCCTTGGAACGGGCCTCGAGTCGAGCCTGAACTTCAATCTCGAGGGCCTTGAAGGCCTTCTCCTTCTCCGCAGCCACTGCGGAAAGCCTTTGGTTCTCCTCCCGGACAGCCCGCGCCTGAGCCACTTCTTTAAGGCGAGCTGCTTTTAACTTGTCGTTTTCACGACAAAGCAGCTCGACGCGCGGCTGCATCCTAGCCAGGAGAACCCGAAGCTCATTGTTAGCCTACCCTCCTGGTAGCTAGCCATGGCTTCCCCCAACGCACCACTGGGAGCAGCGTGACGAGCCCATTCCACGCACTCCACAGGGGTGCGAAGGGTTGTTCCTCGGAGAATGTTCCATCGTGGAACATACACTTCATTGGAATCCGACACTGCAAAAAACATAAAGCAGTTAGGAAAAGATGATAAAAAAAAAAAAAATGAAAAGGGCCAAAAGCCACCCTACGCACCTGTAGGGTCAATAACAGGCCGATAGCCGCCGAACCCATCACTGAACCCAAGGGAAATCCATCCAAGAGGTCAGGCAGATGGGAAGGTGGCAGAGATTGGCGAGAAGCCCCATGTGTACCTGATGGATCGGCCGTCGTTACCGATGACGGGGGCATGGTAGCAGCCGCCGCGGAATCCGCAGCAATAGTAACCGCCGGCTCGGTGAAGGATGCTGTAAAAATAGCACTCACAGCCGGCGGTGACGTCATCACAGCTGGAACAGTCAGCTCAAAGGAGTGAGCAACTGAACCAGCGGAAGCAGGCGCAGGCGCCTGGGTCGTCGCCTCAGGTAGGCTGACCGGGCCTACCGTCATTGGCGGGGAGATACTCCTCTGCGCTCCACCCTGGAATGCGTCAACATCCACGCCTGCGTAAAGAAGATAAGTGTTAACGATATTAAACTATGAAGCTAAAGAAAAAGGAAGTTTGTGCTTACGGGTTTTCTTAAGCCTAAAGGTACGGAGAGGCGGGGACGAACCCGATGGAGCCGGCCTCTTAGCGCCGGTCACCGTCGTCTTCTTGGGCTCTCCGGAGGTGACAATCACAGCCTCCGGAGCGGTGGTCTTATCACCACCGGGATTCCCCGCCACCTCTTCGCTCTCGGTCTCTGAATCAGACCGAGGCGCTGGATCGGCAGTGGAGGCCACCTTCTCCTTCCCCTTCCCGCCGGCAGCCTTCTTCTTCCGCACCAACGGAGGACCATCTGCGGATTCCTCATCAGAACATACGATTAGAGGAATTCCAGCAGAGGTTTCAACATTGAGGGGTCGAGGGTCGAATAGCGCCTTACCCTGGCCGCCGGGCGCTAAGGATCTCATGGCCTTGCGGATAGACCTCCACGAACCGATCCGCCGTTTGTTCTAGGATGGGCAACTCGTTCTCGTCTAGAGCGCGAGTACCCATCCGAGCGGGATCGTTAGCCTCCCGCGGGTTCAGGAGCGACTGCAAGTCGTTCCCCTCTGAAATAAACAGGAAAAAAGTTAGAATAGATTCTAAATCAACAAAAAGAAACAAAGCATACCGTAAGGAACAGAGTTCGAACCGTATTCGAGGACGATTGGGATCTTTTGCGCATCCGCAGCCTTCCACACCCGGCTCATCCCCAGCATCACCATCCCGGACTCCGCAACCCGGTAAACCGGAGATTGGACTCGGGATATCTTCGAAAACCATTCCGCCTCCTCGTAGTTGGAGGCGTGAAGGCTGGGAAGTGCTTGCCCGTTTTTAAATTTCATGGCAAGGGGATGGCGCGAGCAGAGATGTAGAAGAACTCTCGCTTCCACGAGCGAAGACTGCGCTCGGTTGCGCAAATCTTCAAACCCTTGATCCGGGTTATCAATGTATACCACCCCTGGATGCACCTCCAAGTGTAGAAGGTCATCAGGCGGTCAAACATAGGGCTCAATGCCCAGTATCCGGCACACCCCACTCGAAGTGGCGAACCTTGGCAATCGCCATCGGATGCACCTCGGTCAGGTGCACACCGTGCCTCTCAAGGACACGGAAAACAAACTTTGTCAATGGGAACCTAAGATTCCCATAAACAAAGAATGCAGCATAAACCCCGATCTTGCCTCTGGGGGCATCGTACACCGTCTGGTGGGGTTCAGGAAACTCAGGCTCGAGAGACTCGAGCATGAACTTCCTGACGATGTACTGATACAGATCGCCAGGCAGAGCACACTGGCACTCGCCAGCAGTACTCTTGTCATCGGCTGTAGAGTCGAGATCACGTGAAGACATCTTGAAGATGAAAGAAAACGATTTCAAGAGAATGCTTGCCTGAAAAGGTGAGTATTCGCCGGAAATCGTTTAGAAGATGAAGAGAAGAGTGAAAGTGTGAATTACAAAGAACCCTCTCCCCCTTTATATACTAATCGCAATTAATGCGATGAATTTAATGCGGAAGAGAGAGAAATCGAAGGTGCAATGAAACTATGACACGTGGCAAAGAACAAGCTGGCAACAGCTGTTGACAGGACGCATACCTTTAATTTCGCGGCCACGCGCCCGAAAAATCGCGCCCACGCGCCTGAAAAAGCGTCTGGAATGACCATGTACTGTCACGTCACCATAACTTCCTGCACGTCCTGACACAGTCAGAAGAAACCGTCGCATGACGTTTCAGAGGTTTGGACTGTTCTTATCCTTTCACCAACTCTTCGAATTTCAAAAAAAAATTCAAAAAGATTCAAACGTAAGCGGAAAATACCCCTTACCTTGGCAAACAAGTAACTGTAAGACGGATGTGGGTACAGTGTTAAGGCAAAACCCTTCACATACCTAGCACCCGCAGGGAATTGAAGCCAAGAATAACTTGGCAACCAAGTAACCGTAAGACGGATGCGGGTACAGTGTTAAGGCAAAACCCTTCGCATACCCTAGCACCCGCAGGGAATTGAAGCCAAGAATAACTTGGCAACCAAGTAACCGTAAGACGGATGCGGGTACAGTGTTAAGGCCAAACCCTTCACATACCTAGCACCCGCAGGGAATTGAAGCCAAGAATACCCCGGCAAACAAAGTAACTCTAAGACGGGTGCGGGTACAGTGTTAAGGCAAAACCCTTCACATACCTAGCACCCGCAGGGAATTGACGCCAGGGGTACCTTGGAAGTAAAGTAACCGTAAGACGAGCGCGGGTACAGTGTTAAGGCAAAACCCTTCACATACCTAGCGCTCCGCAGGGAATTGAAACCAAGAAGGATCTTCTGGGCAATGCTTGCAGAAACGGAAATAACATCCCCGCATAGCGGGAACGTCGAGAACTACATTGTTTGAGGCTCCAGGATGGAATTGGTGGTTTTAACATAATTGATCACTATGTTCAAAACTACCAAAACCTCAGGGAGAATCTACACAAGTGGGACTCAACGCTCCTGACTTGCGAGGAGGTTACAGCCTACCCGCATCATACCCCAAAGATCAAGCAGGAAACTCGGGAATTTCTGCAAGTGACAAGGACTTCCGCGGGAAGAATCCCCATGGAAAACCTTAAAAAACCCTTTTCAAAACCCTTTGCCTAAGTCCAAAAGTTCACCTCACTTTATTAAACACTCATGACAAGAACATTGGACTGGGGGACTTGAAGAGGTAGGTCCCAGCAGAGCCCAGTTGGACCCGCAAGACTCACCTTGAAGAGGGACGTCTGCGCAGAAACCAAACTGGATCCGCAGGACCCACCATGCTCAGAGACGTGACGTCCTTACGCGCAGTACGCAAGCTGTTCCCGCAGGAAATGCCTCCCAATGGTGAAGGACTCCGCCTGTTCCCGCAGCCTCGGATACAAGCCATCAGGGAAGGCCACCTGCGCAGCAAGGCTACACGCACAAGGCACTTAGCTCTCAATCACTCAGTGTCACCTGAAGGAATGAGCAAAGCCGGGAACAATCCCGCACAAAGGGCGGGAGGGGGAATACTCCCGCCCAAATAAGCCAGTCCGTACGATACGGGAAGATCTTCTGTACTGTACCTGACGAGGTATTGGAAAAAGATCTGACTAAAGATACGACAGCTTATTGACAACAGTATGGCGAACAGCATGCTCCTGTACTGTATGTCACTATTAGCCGCTGCCTACTCACCAACTACTTGCCATACCACGTGCATAGCCGGCAATTGGTGGAAAAGGAATAGTACACAGCAGGCCTGGTCACTATCAGCCGCTGCCTACCCACCAACTACCAGCAGGACACGTGCGTAGGCCACTGTTTGTGGAACAGGAATACTGTTGCAGCCGGCTACACCTCCTTGGAAACCTACCTTCGGCTATAAATACCTCAAATGGTATTGATCATCTTATCTGATCACATTATCATCATATTATACCTGATATCTGCTCTAGCAATCTCTTAATATACATTTATATTTAAAGAGCAATCTAGTCTGATTCTCACGCCGGAGGGTGGTCACAAGGAGGAACCCCCCCCTTCTCAGTGACAAGCTCACGGTGTCTGTTTTGCAGGTTATCAGAAGAGCCATCTTTACCGGTCTAACCCCTCGTGGGAAACATCTATCTAACCCCCAGGTTATCCGTAATCTGCCCGGGGTCCGGCTAGTGTTTCTTCACTGACCTAATTCTTCTAGCATACGATTCACAATTTTCGTGACAACAAAACAGACGATAAGAAATAAACTAGTTATCTACTTATCCATATGTATGTTTCAATAAATGTTAAACACACCAGCTGGTTTAGCGAATATTCTATTCGTCTTTAAATGGAATAACTAGTTCCTTAAGAAGGTAAACATATTTTTGCTTGGAAGGCATAAATGGATAAGCTCTCAACTCTCGTTGGTTTATTCAAAAGAAATGTGGAGGTGGGTCTGGTGACGTGTCGGTTATGTGGTGAGTATGAAGAAACTAGTGATCATTTTTTACGTCTTGTTAATTATTTCGCCACTTTGGTTTGGGATTAGGCTAGTAGTTGTGTGATATCCCTCCATTTTAAAAAGATTTACTAAAGATTCGCGTAACTAGCTAGTAATTGGGTCTTCGTACGGATAAAAGTTTATATGACATCATTTTTACGGCATGTTAGAGTATATAAAAGATAAGGAGTGAAGCTACTTTTTTAGAAGAACACAGTATAAAAAACAATGCACTTTTTTCAATCATAATTAAGTGTATAACAAACAGGGTCCTTGATTTTCTTAATATATATGGAACTTGGAATACCACCCTCAATATTCTAATATAATAGCGTGTGAAGAAATCTGGAAAGAACCTGTGACATATACGAAGGAATTGAAAGTGACAAACATAGATGCATTGCCAACAAAGAACACAATTTAAATATATAAAAATTCCAGGTCTACAAGATAAACACGT
>NW_027498936.1:0-30107 GCF_021521415.1 Bidens hawaiensis
AGCAACGAGCTTGACACGTTTGGTTTCTTTGTGGATTAAAAAATAAAAAAAAACTTGTCAAAGGAACTGGGCCTTAAAGAAATTGGAATGAAGTGATTTGAGCATAAAATATGAAAGATAAATAGCATGAAGAATTAAAAAGTAGTAACAATGATTTCAGCTCATCAATGACCAATTCACATGGAAATTTCATTAAAGTTTATTATGATGAACATAAAGTACAAATAGTCGGTTTCATTTATGGGTGTAAATTAGTCGCGCTGTTCATAAGCTATTTGAGATTGATTTAATAAAAACTTAAATTAAACCGAGCTTAAACAAGATCAAGTTTAAGCTTAATTATAAAAATAAGACCATGGCTTCACTTATCGGCTCAAGTACACTTACTAAAAACCTGAATCAAACCGAGCTTAAAACAATATCGAATTTAAGATTGAAAATAAAAATAAGACCATGGCTTCACTTATGAGGCCTCAAGTAGACTTAATAAAAACTCGAATCAAACCGAACTTATAAAAAATCAGAGTTTAAGGCTTTAAGCTTAATTATAAAAATAAGACCATGGCTTCATTTATGAGGCTCAAGAAGACTTAATAAAAACTTTAATCATATCGAGCTTGAACAAGATCGAGTTTAAGCTTGAATATAGATAAGACCATGGCTTCACTTATGAGGCCTCAAATAGACTTAATAAAAACTCGAATCAAACCGAGCTTAAACAAGATCAAGTTTAAGCTTGAATATAAAAACAAGACCATAGCTTCACTTATTAAACTCTTTTAAGTAAACTTGAATCAACTTAAAAATAAACCAGATGAATTCATGTCAAATAATTATTTGACACTTAAAAAAAATTAGAATGCATTTACTCACATGTGAGGTGCTTATATATATAACTCTAATTCCATGTAAAAAGACATCCTGAGTAAACTGTGGTTTTCGACCCTTTTTCTAAATTTACGGTTTTTGTCCAATAGTTTTAAATTTGTGATTTTCGTCCCTGTGGTTTCATTTTACTTGCAATTAAACCTGAATTCACTAACCTCATTAACTTTGGTTGTTAAACCCATCAGCGTGCCCCTCATGTGAGGGGCAATTTTGTCCTTTTTCTCCCCAAACACAACCCAACCCCTCACGTGAGGGGGACTGCGAATTAAGACTGGGTTTATTTTGGGAGAAAAAGGACAAGACTGCCCTCACGTGAGGGGCACACTAATGGGTTTAACAACCATACTTAACGGAGTTAGTGAATTCGGGTTTAATTGCTAGTAAATTAAAACCACAAGGACGAAAATCGCAAATTTAAAACTATTGGACAAACCATGGGGATGAAAACCGCAATTTACTCAGTTATCTTGCTAAGGTCACAGCAGATTAGCAATGACAATACAACATAATCCTGATAAAAATAATATGATTTATAAAAGGAGGCACATATCAAAATAACCCAAAGATAGCATCTCATAACTTCATCTCATCATCTTTGTGATTTTACAAAATTAAACAAAACATTTTAACTGCTGAATAAAAGCATATTATTCAATAAAACCAAGAACAATGATCTTCAAAACACCATAAATAAAAGCCGGCTAACCTTAATAAGGCGAGTACTTGTCACCGTCACCACCACCAGCCCGCAACTTCTTGTAAGCCGAGATAACCGAAGGAATAACCGCTGCAAGCGCAAGTGAAAGATACTCCGAGCTGCTTGTTTTCACAGTGATCTGCCCGCTCATTTTATTATTAAGCCCGGCCCGTAGAGTCACTTTGGAGTTCCGTCCAGCCGAAAACTGAGCCAAACTGTTTAACCCAAGCGCCAAATCACCCCTCCATTTTATAATCGATAACCCGATAGTTGACTGGATTTGACCGATCGGGTAATCGAGCTCACGTCGTTGGACCTCGATGTTCGCTCCATAAGCCGAATCTGTTTGGAACCGAACTGTACCCGCACTCCCGATGATTGCGTATTGTCTCCCGAGTGCAACTTGATCCTCGACTTTAAACCCTGTTACAACGTTTTCTCCAAGAAACGTGACCGACACCCCTGCAGCAGTTTTGTTTTTCTTCAAATTCTTGAATTTGGTCTCGCCTCTGACTATATAAGCCAACTGTTTCCCGATCGGTTGGATGTCAAAACCGGCCATCGTCGAAACATTCTCCCCGTATTTCGCAGAAACCGAGGAATCCATATTGATACTGAAATCTTTCTTATCTTTAGTGACTTGAACCGAGATTGCAGCAGGAAAACGGTTAGCAATGGCTAAGGTTTGTTCGACATTGACTCCATCATAACCGCAGTCATGGTCCCAACCGTGGGTGTCAAGAACAGGTCGGGCCAGAAACTGTGAAGTGGGCTCCAGGAACCGGAACCGGTACGCGGGGTTATCACTGTCGAAAGACGGTGGTAATGCCATGTCGGGTAATGGGACCGCTACTGGCGCGGGTGCATCCCCTTCACCTTCTTCTTCCTGGTAAGTTTGACCGGTCAAACCGTCGGGACCTTTCTTTTTCATTTCTTTCATTCTTTTAACTTCTTCTTTCCATTGTTTCTTCTGTAAAAGCTTCACGCGGTAATCATATTCATCATAGTAAGCTTTTTTCTGTTCTTTACTAAGCTTTGCAAGTTGAGATCTTTTTAGCGGTTTGAACGGGGGTAGCTGGTCATACTCGTCTTCATCTTCTTCACGGTCAGAATCGGTCAACTCCGCCAGGTCAACATCCGAATCACCAGCGTCACCACCCTGATCGCCCGCCAGCTTCAGGTGCGCACGAGACTGTAACATAGACGACAACATGTACGGTAAAGGTGGGGACCGCACACGGAACCCGAAAAGCTTCCGGCTGTCAAACGGGTCTTGCGGTTTAGTCAAAGAATTCGCTTCCGATAATATCTTCATCGAGTAACACAACATAAGTAGCTGCGGCCTCCAAGTTTGACCATTCGGAAGCACCTTTTGACCTTCACGATTCTTCCGACAAGACTGATGGTTTTCAACTAAAGATACCGGGTTCATCAGACCCGGACTCATCATTCTCAAATCACCAACCGCTTGGCCGATGGCTTGCTGAACCACATGCGACCGTTGGGTCACAAACATTTCATAACTCAAAGGAGTCCCGTTTGCTCCCTCGGGTGGGGCCGACGCGCCATGAGTGAAAGTAACAATCGCACTTCGCCAGATGGCAGAACCGAGTGAGCTGGTGATGGTTTTGAGTAATGGAATGTCATTATGATCTCGGGTCTGTGCATCCAAACGGTCCACATAAAGAACAATATCAGGCGGGGTTTTCTTTGTGAACCTTTTAGCTGACGATAATACACTCCTGTTATACCCTTGCTCCATCACAGAGGTCCGAAGCCCGGGTGTGTCAAAAACCCGAACAGTAACTCCAGCAACCACACCCGTTATTTCCTTAACAGTACCGGTAGCAGTTTGAAAAGCACCAACCGGGGTTTTTTCTTCACCAAAAATGGAGTTAATTGTAGCACTTTTACCGACACCAGCTTTACCAATGACTAAAATGTTGACCGAGAAGTCAAGATCAGTATCACCAGCAGCTTCAAGCTCGCTAGCCTTTCGTTTAGCAGCATCAAGACTAAACGCCTGACCCGTTTGTCGGCCCGCGATCAGTGCCAGCCTGTAAAGAACTTGTGCAGCTACTGATTCGTCTGGTGAAAGCCCTAATCTTTGAACAAGCCTTAAAAACTTCACCCTGATGGCTTGTAGTTTCTCAAGTTTCGTCCTTTCTTCTTCAGTTAAATTGGGTTCGGCTTCACCAGCATTCATGAGACTCGAGGGGTTAAAAATGTTGGCGCGTGGCGGCCTCGGGGCGGCTCTCATGGCCTGGAGGGAAGACCCTAACCCAGCCGGGCGTTCAACTGTTAAAAGCCTTGACCCGTCTTCTGAAGAGAAAGTAATGTTGCCGCCCTCTGAACCGCCATCAGCCGCTGCTTTCAGAAGGGCGGCTAACGCGGCTGAATCAAAAAGCTCTTTCCCGTCTTCTTCATCATCCTCTTCTTCTGAATCAGTGACAATCTGACCGTCCATTTGTGAACGATCTAGAGAACTCTCACCACCAGTGTTGGACCCACCACCGCCTTCCAACTCCTCCATAAACTGCTTACCGGCTTCTGAACTTTCATCTGAGTGGGACCCATCAGCTTCTTCTAGAACGAACTTATCAGCAGGCCCGTTTTCTAGACCGTTATCTGCATCCTCGGGCTTATCTTTGGTCAAAACTTCAGTTGACTTTTCTGCATCATTCAAAGCGGTTTTAACGACCACCGGCTCGGTTTCTTGACCCGAATAATCAATTTCTTTCTCTACATCTTCAACCTCCAAAGGTGCAAACTTGCTATCAGTTACTCCAACAACCTCCTTATCCACCACTTCTTCTAAAACAGAACTCAACTTATCAGTTTCCGCCACATCAGCACCATCTTCTTCGGTCTTTGTAACCACCGCCACCGCCGTCACTCCTGGTAATGGCAACTCAACATCTATGGCATCATCCACAACAGAATCAACTTCAGGGGTCACCTTCACATCTTCTGCCTCAACAGATGCTAATTCAGATTTTTCAACATCAACCTTATCAACCACCGGGACATCAGAGTCACCTTCGGCGGTCACCTTCACATCTTTTGCATCAACAGATTCAAGTTCAGATTTTTCATCATCAACCTTATCAACTGCCGCCGCATTAGAGTCACCTTTAGTGGTCACCTTCACATCTTCTGCATCAACAGTTTCTAATTCAGGCTTTTCTTCAACAGTTTTAGCAACCACCACAGCATAAGAGTCACCTTCAGTGGCCACCTTCACATCTTTTGCATCAACTGATTCAAAATTAGGTGTTTCTTCATCAGTGTTGTTAACCGCAGCAGAATCACCTTCAGAAGTAAATTCACATCATTAAAAACAGAGTTGTAAATGAATCAAATGATAAGCAAAACTGTTTTAACAGGAAGTTCATTTATATTCTTTCGTTTAATAGATAAACGGACATAAACAAGAAATTTCGTTCAATTAACTAAATGAACAAACAATATCCGAGGCCTTGTTTGTTCAATTGTGTTCATGAAAGTTATAAAATGTGTTCGTTTACGCCCATTTATGTTTGTTCATTAAAGACTCTTAATACTTTTTAATGACTTTTCTAATCTCAACATATTTAAGCATAATATTAACTATGAAACAAAAAAAACATATAGGTATTATGTGATTAATTTATATGTAAAATAGCATATGAATATAAAAATTAAAAAAAACACCAACACAAACTTGTTAGCCGGACCGAATCGTAGCCTCTGATCATTCTCGGCTTCTGTTCGTGAAACATTCACGAACAAGTTCATTTCTTTAATAAACAAACACGAAAAATGTGTTCGTGAACCATTCACAAACAAGTTCATTTCTTTAATAAACAGACACAAAAATTGTGTTCATGAACCATTCACGAAAAAAGTTCATTTTTTTAATAAACAAACACGAAAATTGTGTTCGTGAAGCGTTCATAAACAAGTTCATCTTCTTAATAAACAAAAACAAACAAAAAAAATCATTTGGCTATCAGTTCGTGAACCATTTGCTTGTCCTATAAAAACTTTAACGAACAAGCATAAACAACTACAAGTTCAGTTAACTTTATTCACATCCCTATTTAATAAAAACAACAGCTTGAACCGTTCGCTTGTCCTATAAAAACTTAACAAACAAACTCGGTTAATTTTATTTACATCCCTATACAAAAAAAACAACAAAGTTATTACCTTCATCAGAGCCACCAACCAACAACACGTCCTCATCCTCAGTATCCTCATCCTCCACCTCCTCCGTATTCGCAATCACCACCGCCACACCGGGCGCAGGCATCTCAACCTTCACCTCCTCCACAACCGAATCGCCTTCCTCAGTAACCTTCACACCATTCTCCACAACCTTATCTCCTTCACTTCCTATCCCTAACTTAACCTTTTCGGCATCATCCAAACCCCCGACATCATCAACTTTCGGCAACGGAAACTCCGAAGGCTCCGAAAAGGTCTCCTCCTCACCTTCTTCTACATTCGCTAGGGTTTCAAAATTCTTATTATTATTATTATCTATTACCGTTTCAAACGCTTCTTCTTCGCCACTAGCAAACCCCTCGGTTTCGTCATCACTACTCACAACACCACTCTTCAAATTATTATTAATATTATTATTATCAACAACAGCGTTGTTAGTAACGGAATTGACACCGTTTGTGTCGCTAACAGACTCAATTTTATTAAACGAAACGGAATCGAGAGCTGAGAGAGACGTGGTGTCTTCCTTGGAGTCCATGGGATAGTGAAATTGTGGATAATTATGAGGTAGAATTGAGGAATTGAGGGATTAGGGTTTATGATAAGATGGTGAAATTGAAGGATAAGGTTTTGGGCAAAGAGGATGAAAGAAAGAAAGAAAGAAATCAATCCTTATGCAGCCACAAAGTGAAGGCTATAGGGGGTTTTGGTGGCTTTTGTTTTGTTGTTGGGCTTTTGGTAAAGTATGGGAAATGACGATTTTACCCTTGTATGTCACGTGAGAGGGAAGGATATTTCTTTTTTTTCTTTTTAATGATACTTCGAGATGTATATAGGTTAACCTGATTCAAGATAGTTTTCTACAGTGATGAGTTTTATTATTGATGGTGTTACTGGGATAGACACACGATGAGTGTTGAGATCGGTATGATGGTTAACGTCATGTTTTAGGAAGACACGCTTGGGTATTATGGGCAAGATGAAACGTTGTTAAAGAAAAAGATGTGACGGATTTGTCCTTGGTTTTCATGCGAGTGGGGATTGGGAGGGCGAATTTTTTATATTTAGGTCCTTTGAAGAGATATTTAGATGGTGTGGAAAAGGTAAGCCAATGGAACTGAACTAAATAGTGTTTTGTTCATTTTTGTTTGTTATGTTTTCATCGGATAATCAAATGATTCACGAACAACCGATTACCCTGTTTTTTCCGTTGGGTGTAAGATGTGATGAATTTGCCCCTGGTAGTCATGTGAGTGGGAGAGTTTTCTTTTCTTTTTTTTTACATTTAGGACCGAGAAATTTAGATGATGTTTGGTTAGAAGACATTTCGGTTTGAGATTCAACACATTTAAATTTAATAGTTTAATAGGTCGGTCTGTTATTATGAAATAGCCTATATGATAGAGGTACAAGCCTCTTAGGTGTGAAGTATTGAGTTCAGTCCCGAGCATAGAGTAATATGGCATAAACTTGTCGTTTGAAAAAAAAATGTTCGTTCCGATAATTCAGCTAATCAAACATACAAGTATTTAAACTCGTTCTGAAACGAACCGTCCATAGACACCCCTGCTACTAGTAATCCTTATTCCACCAAGTAATTAAACTCATTTTGATGATACAGCTAACTAAACATATAACAAACCATACTCAATGAAATCATATGTAAGGAAAAATATGGTAGGGTATGAGAATTAACAAAACATACCCATGGTACATATCTAACTATACACTAAAAATGAATTGCAACTTCTTATAAATAAAAATGTATTATTGATACTTTGTTAGGAGGCTACATTAATACATTTTCATCATATATTATATTAAGTCCTTTTAGAAAAATATATATTGCAAACATTGTTTAGTTCGAGAGTTTCGTACTTAGTGCTTTTTATTTGTTTGGTCCAAAGTCCAAACATTGCATTCACCACCTAAAAGCCTATTGTGTATCTATACAAACTTATTTGGGACAATAAATGTGGGACGGCAAATAAAAAAAAACATGGTTATAATGCATCAAATTTAGTACTTACTTATGGTGTGTGTTACATTGTACTATACATACTTGCAAGAGTACATACATATATGTGTACGTAATACAATATATCTAGTGTATATATGTGTATATTTTATACAAATATCAGTTTAATATTTAAATATAAAAGAGCTTATTTTCAAACCCTTATAGCTATTGTATATGAAGTTAAGTTTCATCATGTACATCATAGGTACGCCTAACTAGTATAAATTATATACCAACATAAAGAATATAGAGAGTGTCTACGTGTTAAACATTGAAAAATAAATTTAAGAATCGAGGTTACAATGGTAGAAGGCGTAGCTCACCACACTTGCGAGTAAGCAAGTAGCTCTACCACAATGCCCCGGGTTCATGAGTATTGGAAACGAGTCAGGGCAACAAATAGTGGAACTCGAAGAGTATCTCGATTTATTAGTGGAAGGGTAGAATAAAAAAGACTGGCGAGTGACTGACTTTGTCATTTTAAGTATTTGTAGCTTGGTTGAAATGAGTTAAATTTAGGTGGTAAATTATAAATATGTAATTAACTATGTATGAATTATAATTACCTTTTGTACAATTGTCATGAATTAATTTAAATAAAATTAAGTGAAGATGACTTAACTAAAATCAAAATAAAAAATAATAGCCTAAAGTCAGAACAAAAGTTTGTTTCGATATGACAAAAGAAGATATCGTTGAGGATTGGGTTTTCCTTGTATTGCTTTCAAAACCCTCATATATACAAATGCTTGGTTCTAATTTAACTACCTCTTATCCTCAATATTCTATATCTTATATAATTATAAATATTTATAAAAATTTAAGATATTAATTTTTTTAATGGCTTTATAGTTTTTAAGTTTATTTTCCTTTATGAGTGATTTATATTTTATATCATTCCTTGATATATAATTTGATTTTATTTTACAAGTTCTTTTTGTTACACGTATATAAAGAGTTTTGATTACAAAAGATATGTAGTCATCCGGATATGAGTGTTACACATATTTTTCAGTGCGAAAAGTATTTACGGTATTATAACTGTACACGTCATTTCCATCAACATACATATAAAATGATTATGTCCATTTGTTAGAAAATAATAAAATAAATAAAATGACGGAAGGTACGTGTCCGTTTATATGTATTGTAATAGATTTGAAAAAGGGCTAAAAGGGTACTCGTACTTTCTATAATAATAATTGAGGTTCATACATCTTTTCGCTAAATACTTATGAAGTTGGATGTACCATTTTAATGGATTGTATGCACCATTATACATTTATGAATAAGTGGATCATACTCATCACAACAATGAATTGTAGTCATTATATGCATATGTATCAACATTCATGACAATGTCAATCAAATTTGAAAAGACGAGTATACCTATATAATGAGTCAAACGCGTGTATATGTGATGCATGTGCATCAAACTCTATAATCAACAATTTATTAATCTAACACTTTTAAAAACATCATTTAAAAAGAAGAATATAACACTCGGGTCAAGTTAAAGCTCTGAATTGACCTGCTCTTGTGGAGCTTACCCGGGTTTTTGTCTCACAGTGTGTTACGTCAAAGAGTTCTGCTTTTGTTATGACACAACGACTGTAAAGTGGCTGTTGGTGATATGGTTTCCTCGGGAAACGTCTAAGCCAAACTCTGAAGCTAGCGTGAGCCCGGTTAAGACAACATAGTCTGGCCATATTGAGACATCGGCTCTCTCCAAATTCAGAGAGTGCGATAGCCTAAATACAAGAAAATCGCCGTTCTATAAAAAAACTAAATGATACAATTTTTATTTAAAAAAAAAACAGAACTAGGCATAAAAAGGAAAACGGAAATATGCATTCTTGCTCGGGCTACCTTTAGCCAATGGGAGCCGCGTACGGAGTTCCCGACATTACTTAGTTGGTCGTTAAAAAAACGGAAATATGCATTAGTTAAAGATACTTGAGATGAAGTACTTTGAATGTAAATCAAGCCCAAGTGATGTGCAAAGCACTGACTACTGAGTCCAAAGTAGAAGACTTGTGGACTGTGGTGATCTAACTTTGGTTGTTAGGCCCATAAGTATAAGTGGTATTTGGGCCATAAATTACAACTTTAATTTATGTAGCCGCAGGCCCGCAGTAGGAGAAATAAGAGATTAAGAGATGTATTTTTTTTCTTAACAAAAATCCGCATATCTATCTAGTTTATGTTACTACGGAACTCGAACCCTCAACCATTTGAAAAGAGTATAAATTACAAGAGATGTAATTTATTACCATCCAGATTTTATTTTATTTATTAATAATTTACAAATTTAATTTTATAAATCTTTAACGATGATGAATAATTGGTCAATAATAATTTAAACTAAAGCTTAAGTTGAGGTGAATTAAACTAAAATTATTCTCACTTTATATTTTCACTGTCCTTTGCTATTGTTCTCACAGCATAATATAGTTAGAATCATGATGAACATAAGGTATACAAATGAATCATAACGAATGTCTGAACGCAATATGTATAAGATTTACGAATGGCAAATGCAACTGATATGAAACAATTATATATATATTCGAGGATATAAACAATATTAACATATCCAATAGAATGTCGGATAAATAACACTAAAATGCTGGAAAAAAAAAATAAATAACTCATAGTATTCAGAATTACACATGCTTCCCATAAATATTCAAAATCACATATATGGCTAAAAACTATTCAAAGATACATATAACTCGAAATGTTCCGAGATATTTGGTCCGTAAATGTTAAAAGATATATATGGCTTAGAAATGTTTAAAAATGTAAAATGTATCAGGGTTATTCAGAAAATAGAGATTAAACGGCCGTTTAAAGGCTAATATGTCAAATTATAGTCCTTACTTTTCAAACAACAATATAAGTTCAAAAGAGGGTAACGAATAATAAGTTTGAGAGTAACGTAGGAATAACAAAACCATTATTTACAAACAGATAAACAAAATACAAAGAGTTAAATAAAAGTGGCTAAAACAATTCAATTTTTCATCACCACCTGAAGGTACAACCACTCAAAGCATATAAGTCAGTTCCACTAAATGGGGCCTATCTAGACACATATTGACTCTCTTTTAGTCACGTGTTTCACTATGCAATATTCACTATGAAATAGAACAATGGCCAGTGTTTTCAACAACCACAACCCTACACATTTACAACATTTTAAAATATATGGAGTAAATGAACAGGGTCGGCCGGGGTGTGCGAGCCCCATCTTCGACCGAGCCATGTAATTTTTGGGGGCCAAAACTTTTTTATGTATATATATGTTTATCGGTGAAAGATCCTGAATCAAACGACGCCGTCAATTGGTCGATTGGTAGTTAATTGTGGTGTTTGAAGCTCGCCGGAGGTTATGTTTGGGATTGAGTTCGAAAAATGTTTATTGGCTTATTGACTTTTTCAAAAAGCCATTTTCAAAAAGCCATTTTGAAAAGCCAGAATTTTGGACTTTTAGAAAACTGTTTTTTAACCTTTTCAAAAAGCTAAAATAAAAAAGGATTTTCGTGATTGCCAAACACATTTTAGCTTATTGGCTTTTTGAAAACACCAATCTATAATATATATAAACGAAAACATAAAAATCTTACGTGTCGCGATGTGGTCGCTCACCCTTTTTTTGGAGTCACCAGATTTGCTTGATTCTAAATGGAGGCTTCTAATGCATTTGACCCGAATTCATGGGTATGTGTCTTACCAAACCCAGATATTTCTTAAAAGAGTTATAACATCTCATTAAATAAAAATTATTCTCACCAAAATTATTAATGTAAAAATCCTATAAAATAGGATATACTAAAAATTAATATCTTATTTATTTTAATATATATATATATATTATTTAATTTAAAAAACCAATTTTATAGTAAAAAAATAAACGGGTCTTGGGTCTCATCAAACCATAAGTATATTATTAACTTTCATAAATATTATTTATAATTAAAAAAACCAATTTTATAGTAAAAAAAATAAACGGGTCTTGGGTCTCATCAAAACCATATAGTTTTTAAACCGGGTTATAACATCTCATTTATTTGTGAAACAATTTATCATTAAACCATAAGTATATTATTAACTTTCATATAATTAAAAAAATATAAATTCAAAAAATAAATAAATATTAGAACAAACAATATAAAACAACCCACGTAATACGGGGGATAAAAACTAATAAGCCAATAAACATTTTTCAAACTCAATCTCAAACATGAGAAATCGAAAAAACATGCCAGAAAATCGACAGGGGTAGGGACGATTGGACGAAGATGACTAAATATAAGGTTTTAAGGAATGTCAAAGGCAGTCAGTGTACTTTATTTCACAATTAAATATATTACTTACACACCATTAACTTGATAACTTTTGATTCAACAACATACCAATTCGACGTTTTTGTAGTACTTTATACACTTTAAAAGAATGAAGTTTATATTAATTTTCATAAATTCAGTATTAATAGCTCGTATAAGAATTAAATTTCAGGTTTCGAAAATTGGGATATTAAATTAATAATATATTATTGTTATGTATATTATTATAATATTAATATTAATATTAATGGTCGTTTATAATATTAGCTTATATCATTCGTTATTTGTTAAAGCCTAAGTACACTTTTATTTTGACTCATCCAATGTATCGTAGAAAACTTTGTAAATGAAGTAAAGCAAATATCATTACAAACATGAAACACTATAGTGGACTACTGTTTATATACCAATTGATCCACTCATCACGTATTGATCAGTGTAAATTTACTCCGGTGATGAAGAAGAAAACAACCACACCTCGTCCTCTCTATATCATTACATACTAATACTGATATCAGTATTACAGTATGTAATGTCTTCAAGGAGACAGACAGAGGACGAGGTGTGGGTTGATTTCTTCTTCGATTTACACTGATCTGAACATGATATAAGTTCCAATAAGTTGTGCATTGATAATGTAATATATTATAGGGGGTAAAGTTAACGTATGGACTAAAAAAACATGTTAACTTTGGAGTCAAATAGCGTAATTATAGTTACACTACTTGATTTGCACAGTTAGCACGTTAATTTAATTTGTATTTGATTGAAACGCTATATTTTGATAATTTTTTATCGTTGTTGTTGTATATATAACAGCAAAGGTTCGTGTGTGTGCGGATGGCGGAGCGAATCGCGTATTCGTGAAAGGTTATTATTGAATGCATGCTAAGTGTTTGATGTAATGTCTCACAAAGTGTTAAACTATAAGTTGTTTAATTTTGGTTTTTGCAAAAAGGTAAAGTGAATGTGGGTTTAAATAGTAATGAGCAATCACTATCAGTCACTTCCACTTTCACCTTTTAAACTTGCATACATGTTTTTCTATATGAAGGAATAATTTTGCCTTTTATTGATTGATGTATATTTTTGGAATGTATTTTTTCCTAATTTGCTAGTTGTGTAAATGAGTCGAGCTGAATTAATTTAGAGCTGGCTTAAGCTTAAGCTCCAGTCGTTTATATTCAGAGCTTCAACTCGCATTGTTTTGACTTTTGAGCTCTACATTAGAGGTGCACAAAGCCGTTTAAAACTCAAAATTGGTTTGGGTTGAAACCTGTTCGGTTTGGTTAACAAAAGTCGAAACCGGTTTACAACCGGTTTCGATTCGGGTTGAATCCAGTTTTTTTATCACGTTACGATCGGTTTCGGTTAGGGATTTGATCAGCTTTTGCCCGGTTTTGTTCGGTTAGCCAGTTTAGAACCGGGTTTGGTGGAGAAAACTACAAATCGGTTCCAAACCTACGGTTAATTGGTTCCAAACCAGTTTCTACATAATCGGTTCAAACCGGTTTATTTGCACACCTCTACTCTATATCTGAAGTTAGAATCTGGTTCATGTGAAAGTTTTTAAGTGAAAGCTCGGTTCGGGCTCAGTTCTTATTATATTTATTAGTTTTTAATAATTTTATTTCCTGAATATGTAATTATTCTCACATATATTTTTAAGGTAATATTTATTATGTAAGATATTTTTAGAGTAGATAAAAATTATTTAATATAAAAAATTATTATAACTACATAAATAGTAGGCTCGTTTTGGCTAGTCAAGGTCGATACATAAAGTTCAGGCTCGAACTCATTTATTAAACAGGCTTCAATCCAGGCTATTATTCAGGCTTGAGCTCGTTTAAGCTCGAGATGCTAGCTTTTAGCGAGTCAATCACTAGTAGCTTTAAGCAGCTTGGCTCGTTTACACCTCTACGTAGTGCTTGTAAATTAGAACTCCGGGAAACTTACATTTTTGAAAAATAAGTTTGACATTAGAGATTTATGTTAATAAAAAGGAAATAATTGTTGGATTTTAATTTTGAATACACATATGTTGTAGGTATAAGCCAGATGTAATTAAAGGAGACATGGATTCAATCAGACCAGATGTTCTAAATTTCTACAAAAAATTGGTGAGCTGCCAATAATATTTGTATAAAGTTATATATATTATACATATTATAGCAGCTTTGTGTAATATTATATAATTACTAAGATAAAGTAAACAAGTTATGCAGGGAACAAAGATTGTGGATAATTCTGATGATCAAGACACAACAGATTTGCATAAATATGCATAGCATATGTTCTCGATATCATGTCCGACGACGAAAAAGCAAATGTAAGTCAAATTTATTACTCCCTCCGTCCCATTAAAAGTGTCATTGTTTGAAAAACACGAAGTTTTTGGTAGACTGAATGATTACGTTTTTGCTTGCCAAATGACAATAATGCCCTTGGAAATTGGGCCCATCAATATTGTTTATTAATTATTAATACTGGTTGTGTGTGTTTATGGGTAAAATTGGAAATTGGCTAATAAATTTTGAAAGTGGGACGTTTGTAATGGGACAAATAAAAATAGAAATATGGACACTTTTAATGGGACGGAGGTCGTATATAGTAATAATTTATCAGATTGGATGCTTGTTAGTTTACAAAGTTGTGATATTAATATATATGTTTTGTTGTGTTATTGCAGCTTTGCATACTTGTTGCTGGAGCACTTGGTGGTCTGTTTGATCACGAAATGGGAAATATTAACACGTTATGTCGGTTTTCAACAACACGGATCGTTCTTTTGTCGGATGATTGTCTTATCCAACTTCTTCCTAGCACCCGATATCATGAGATTAATGTGCTGTCTTCGGTTGAGGGCCCACATTGTGGTCTTATTCCCATTGGTACACCTTGTGGAAGCTCTACAACTACCGGGCTGCAATGGGATCTTGGTAAGTGCTTGTTGTGCATCGACAAATTATTAGTATGTCAAAAAATGGGTGGGTCTGGCGGGTTCGGTAAGGGGTTAAAATGGTAATTAGTTTGAAATTAGTATAAAATATTTCACAAATTATTACTTCTAAATTTTGGTATAAAATATTTCAATTTAATGTTATTTTGAAATTAGTTTCATATCTCTCTCCTAAAAACTTCAAAATCTAATTTTAAGAATGCATTATGTTTAGCCATTCAAGTATTTGTAAGGGCAAAATGGTAATTTTGAGCATGCAAAGAAAATGTTGTATATTTCATAGGATTTTCAAACAGGACATTAACAATTTCATGTTTGCAGATAATAATGAAATGAGATTTGGCGGTTTAGTAAGTACTTCAAACCTTGTTAAATGTGAAACCGTTAGGTCTGATTCTGATCTATTGTGGACAATATCCCTTAAGAAGCAGACATGAAGTTGTATAAGTGAAGCTCCTTAATTCTCGCTGCCCATCGAGTTTTTGTTTGATGTAATGTCTTAGATAAACTTCGGTTCTAGTGGGCATCTGACATGTTGTAATTGTGTGAGTGTCTTTGAAGACTTAAAATTAGCTACGGATAGTTTTTGTTACTACTGTTATTATTATTTACTTACTTTTGGTTGATGATAACAATTTAATATGATGTTTAAGATGCCACAAATGGGTAGATCAGATAATCGGATTGACACGCTGAGTCGAATCACAAGTTAACATGCAGTCAATACGACTTGTTTCAAGTGCGTGTCAAAACGGATTGGTCTTGTAATCTTTTTACCTTTTTATTTTTGTTATGCTAATGATGAAATATTTGTGAAATTAAAATGTTATCTAATGGTGTTTTCCAGCATTAAACTGTTAAAAAAATAAAAACATTTACTTTAATGGCTTCGCCCGGGTTCGAACCGGAGACCTTCAGTGTGTTAGACTGACGTGATAACCAACTACACCACGAAACCATTTGTGCTTGATTAATACATCATATAAACTTATCACTAAATACGGCATTAAGATGGTTAAATCAATCGTTTATCGTGGGAAAAATTTAAGTATGAACTCGATTAAAAAACGTTGAGGTGTTCATTATAAACCTTGGTTAAATCAAAATCCAGACGTCACTACAGGTGTGCAAAAAACAAATTAACTGATGAAACCGAACCGTAACAAAATCAGTGGGGTCGGTTTAATGATTTTTCAAAACCAAACGTTTCCATTCCCACCTAAACCGAACCGTCTATATGTATTATTTTGTTATCATAGATTATATACATTTATTTAAAAATGTTGTGTAGTATATAATACTGATATATACAAATGTGTAATAACAATTTATTACTTAACAAAAGTTTATATAAAATCAGACCATGTTATATTGCTTTAGAGTAATTGTTGGTTAGGCTCAAATTCACAGTTAATCGACCTGCTATAACCTATGCTATAACCTATAAAACAAATTAACTAAAACAGCCATAACTAATCGTTACGTTATGGTTTTAAACAAAACCAACCCTAAACAACCTTATGGTTTCGGACCAAAAGCAACCCATATACACACTTACATTATACCATGTATGTAGGGGTGAGAATGAACCAGGACTTACTCATCAAACAAACGTTCCACGTCACGTTCGTGTTTAACCATTTAACAAAACATCGAGCGAATGGGCACAAAAGATCTATGAAAATAATGGCGTCGAATAATGCAATAAAACTTCTATGAGAATTACAACACTCAAAAGTCGATATTGAAAACGGATAGTTTCACTAACAAGTACAAACAAAGCAAACCATAAGTTTCATCCAGTCAACATCCAAAGTCAAATAATCCAAACTCAAATCAAAAACCCTACCACCATTCATGTTGACTAAACAATCTATGTGCTGGTAGCCGCAGCTGCGGCGGCAGTGGTTTCTGCGCCTTCACTCTTCTCTTCTCCCTCTTTGCTAGTTGCACCCTTCGATTCCGCTTCTTCACCTACATAATCATATATTGGTTTAAATTACTACTACTACCACTACCGAATACCGATAATAATAATAATAATAACAATGATAATAATAATAATAATAATAATAATAATAATAATTACAACTTTTTTTTTGGAACGGCCAACTAAGTAACGCCGGGGACTCCGAACGCGGCCCCCATTGGCTAAAGGTAGCCCGAGCCGGCCACGAGTCAGGACGGACAAAGCCCCTAGCGGTCCACCTATTGAGGGATTCCCCGGGTAAAACCCGACCCCCGCCCGCCAAACGGCACGATAGCGAGGGGCCGGTAAAACCGGGTGAGATCAGGGCTCGAACCCTGGCAAGCCAGGGTCGTCCCTCATATCTCCCATATAAATTGATGATAATAATAATAATAATAATAATAATAATAATAATATGTCACAAGTTAACATGATTAAAGTTTATAAGCTAATAATAAGTTACCTTCATCGGAATCTTCATCATCACCGCCCATAAAGTCACCCATGTCTGGCATGCCGCCCATACCTGGCATACCCATGCCGCCCATACCGGGCATACCCATACCGCCCATGCCGGGCATACCCATACCACCCATGCCCATATCACCAAATTTCTGTGCAAAAAAATAAATAAATTATTCAAATTTTAAACACACTATATTGAAATAAAATAATATAAAACTAGTAAATAAAACATGAAATTATTTCTTTTGTTTAGGTTAGGAAATATAAATATATATATTAAGTTTATAGAAGAAAAACAATATCTATGAATTTATGTGAATATATATGAAAACTTATTTAAATAATCAAGAAAAATGTATATCAAATAAACACACTATATTGAAATAAAATATTATAAAACTAGCAGTTTAAAAATAAAACATAAAATTATTTAAGTCTCTTGTTTAGGTTAGGAAATAAAAATATAAATATATATTAAGTTTATAGAAGAAAATACAATAGCAATAAATTTATGTGAATAAATATGAAAACTTATTTTAAATCATCAAGAAAAAATGTATATTAAATTTTAAGTTAGAAATTTCTTACAGAGAAATCCATTCCTCCCATGTCAAGATCTGCAGGGCCTGAAACACGAAGTCGAATATTAATTATATAAGCAAATGTTCAAATTTAAAATCATATTATAATTTATATTACAAAAACAGACAAACACACAAACACACATTATAGATTTTTTTTACTTGCATTTGCTCACAGATTATACGAATCAACCAGCACTCGAATCAAGTTTGAATTTTCGATCTTGAATAGGTTTTTCAAACTCGGGTTTAAAACTCAAATTACCCACAAACCGGCTCCACTCATTTTATATAAAAAGTTATCCAAGTCTTACAATAATATGATTTTCGTAGGGAAAAAACTTTTAAAGGTAAATCAGTAGAATATTTGTCCCAATTGACCCGATCAATGATAAACTTAAAGATGACATGGCATACCGGCATCATCATCCTCATCAGCCCATTTGTCCCAATCAACTTTCACGTAATGTGGGGTTTTAGCGTCTCCCGACAAAAGTTTATTCCACCATTTCGGCTCGGCTTTCTCCAAAATACAAAAAATACTCCTCTCGCCAATATTTATTTTGCTTTCCTACATATAACAAACAAACAAAAATATTTAACATTATATACACAAAGTAGCAAAATAACAGAAAAACAAGAAGGGCATAATGGTAAAATTACTGCTTACCTCTACATTAACTTTGTCAAAAAGCTCGAGCTTAAGATCATACTCATGCTGACCAGCTTTAGCAGAGAATGTAAAAACACCTTCAGGGGCAAGATTGACTTTTGCGTCTTTTGTATCGGCCAATACCACTGTGATGAACACTTTGTCCTCCCTCTGGGCCCACTTAACCTCGGGGTGGCGACTACAAATAACGAAAACAAAGTTTATTTAAAATATCCCATAGTTATCAAATGCGATAAGCACTCGAAAGCGTTGAGGCTGGGCCTAGTGTCCAGGCGATAAGCGCAAGAAAAGCGCCCGATTTAAAAAAAAGCGCACATTAAAAAAACAATTTTTTAAACTAAAATAGAACATCTTAATAAGAAAACATACATTCATTCTTGAAATAGTTCATAGAACAACCAAAATCCAAAACATGAAGTACGTCTTAATAATAAGAAAAACCTAATCATTAACACATGTGTCATAATATCCAGTAATTCAACAACTCAAAAAGCATTCATTTTAACTGTCAAGAACAACAATTAGATCCATTAACACATTTATCATAATATCCAGATTTCCAAAAATTAAAAAACTAAAACCTAATTACAAATTCTGAATATTTTAATCATTTAGTAACTAAAGTCAAATGATATTTAAATGATATTTAATACGCATGGGAAATTTGGGAAAAGATTGAGGTGCTTTAATGGTGGATTTATAGGTACTCCTAGAGAATAGGAAAATGTTGTTTAAATGATATTTAACATGCATGGGAAGTTGGGATAATATTAATGGCGCTTTAAATATCTGAGTCATGCAAGTCGCATTTAATGCGCCTGGCGCTTTAAATGCGCTTAAGCGCAAAAGGCGCTCGATTTTAACAACTATGAAATATCCAATACGTTATCTATAACACAAAATTTTCCGATCTAACCAAATTACAACTGTTAACAAGAATAAAGAAAAGGTGAATAAGGATTAAATTTTTAAAAAATAATCAAAATCCCAACGATATTATTAACACAATTTGAAAAAAAAATCTAACAAATTAACAAAAAAAAACTATTATCTGGTACAACCATCTCTCAAATTCTAAAATTACAATCAACAACCAACCTCTAAGCAGATGATATAGATATTAATAAAGCACCTAGCATTCAAGGCCAAAATAATTATACCCAGATTGCAATAGTATCTATAGGTGTTCAATATAGAACCAATAATAGATCGGGAACCACCTTGGTTTTAAAAGGTGCGCCTCAGGCGCGCCTAAAGCGTGAGGCGCCCGAGGTGTTTTTGAAAACGCCTTATTTTAGGTAAGACGCTAAAATACATGAGGCGCCCTGAGGCGCGCATTTAGCTGGCGAGGCGTGAGGCGCTTGAGGCAACGCCTCATGTGATTCAGTCCAAATTAGATTGAAAATGTAGCTGTTTGGGCCATCTGCTTAAAATAATAACGTTGGGGCTCATCTATAAAACATTACCCAACCGCATTATATATATTTATCACTCTATTTAATTCAAACCACTCTTTAATTTTCATATTCAAAGTTTATCTTCTCCAAATATCAACCTTCTGGTAAAATATGTTTAGTTTTACAAATATGTTTTATCTTTATGATTGATTTTCAAGTAAAATATGTCATGTATAATTAATTTTTAGTATTTTTAAATAAGAACGCCTCACATACGTGAAGCTCTCGCTTCGCGCCTAGCGCTTAGCGCTTCGGATTTTTGAAGTAAAACGCCTCGCCTCGCCTCGCCTCGCCTAACGCTTTTTTAAACCAAGAGAACCGCATAATGCACTTGTATGTAATGAGATAATGGGGTTTGCGGTCGGTTATGCAACCACCTACACTACTATCTTCCTATGCACAAGTTATGTAATGTATGCGGTTCTCAGCATATTATTGCATCTAAAATGAACATCAATTTTCTGTGATTTGTTTTGTAAGTATGTTTTGGGAATTTAAATGGTACATGTTTGATTAGCAAATTAACGTAAAGTTTATGAATTAAGTAATGAACTAAACCTAATATTTAGTTTACTTGGATATTATTACGGGCTTCTATTAGTACTTTTCAGTAATATTAGATGTTAACATTATAAAAAAGCTACAACACAGTCCCACAAATTATCCAAAGAAACTAATTATCCAGCATAATTCAATATATAATTCCAAATCTTAACAATGAAGCGCTAATCAAAAATCAAACCTTGAAAAGGCCAAAACATAATTATAAAAAGATAATGAAAATCAAACAAATCACACGTGTTTAATTCATCCCTAAAAAACTCAAACAACCCACAACACAAATGCTAATAAGCCATTCAAGCTCAAAACTTTTTATAAAAAAATAATACAAAATGCAGCTATAACAAACAGTTAATACTGCCAATAAAAAATCTAAATTAAAAAATCCAAAAACATAATTAAAAAAAACAAACTATAAAAAACAATAAATAAATAATCAATCAAGTCAAAATCTGAAGCAACCCACAACACAAATGCTAAAAAACTAATCAAGCTCAAAAATTTTTACAACAATGCTAAATACAGCTATAACAAACAGTTAAAACTGCTAATAAAAAATCTACATTAAAAAAATCCAAAAACATAATTAAAAAAATTACAAATTATTAAAAAAAAACAAACATGTCTAATCCATCCCTCAAAAATCTGAAACAACCCACAACACAAATGCTAATAAACCAATCAAGCTCAAAACTTTTTAGAACAATCATACTGCTAACAAAAAATCTACACTAAAAAATCCAAAAACATAATTAAAAAAAAAAAAAAAACAGGTCATACATGTCTAATTCATGCCTCAAAATCTGAAACAACGCACAACACAAATGCTATAAAAACCAAGCAAGCTCAAAACTTTTTAGAATAATAATACAATATACAGCTATAACAAGCAGTTAATAATAATAATCAAAAGTATGACAGAAGATGGGTTATAAATTAAACTGAAGCCTGCAAAATTATAATAATAAAGATTATTATGTGGAAGAGAAGATTATCACCTCATGTTTGCTTGTGTAGGAAAGAGGAAAGATGTAAAGTAAAGTTAAGAGAAAGAAAACCCTAGAAGAGAAGAGAAGTGATCTGATAGATAGATACAGCAGCAGCTGACTGGCTACTTTGATCTTAAACCCTTCCAGATATTTCTACTTCTTAATGGGTTTCTTGGGCTTTTTTTATTGGGCTTGGTTAAGATATTTATGTAAATTTATTTATATTCTTTTTGGTGAATATAAATGGGTAAAGGTGCACAAATCGGGTTTTTCAAAATCTCAGTTCCGGGTATGATTATGTATTGGAAAACCGGGTATTCAGAATACCCGGGTTGGGTTCGGTCATTGTCTCTAAAAACCGTATCATATGCATCGGGTTCGGGTCAGGTATAGAAACGGGTATTTGAATACCCTATTTTCGGGTATTGGAAAACCCATGTTTTCAGATTTTTCGAGCTTTTTTCCGGGTATAGATTGGATTTTTTAAGAGGTTGCACTTTTTATGGATATTTTTCGGGTATTTTTAGAGTATTTTTCAGGTACAAATCGGGTATTTTTAGAGTATTTTTCAGGTACAAATCGGGTATTTGAAATACCCGGTTTCGGGTATTGGAAAAACCCGGTTCCAGGTATGGAATCGGTTCGGTATTACCGGGTATAGATCGGGTTCGAGTTTTAGTACCGAAATGCATAACCTATCAGTACCCTATGGGGAGAGTCGGGTACGGGTTCAGATATTAAAAACTCGGGTATAAAAAACGTTTTTCAGGTCCAGGTTCGGGTTTTTTGTGCACCTCTAAATATAAATGGGTATAAAAGTGTGGTTTATAATATTTATTAAAAAATCTTTATAAACTAGTATTACAGCACGCGCTAGAGGTGCATATATCAGGTATTTTTTAAGAATCGATTATGGTTCTCGTTTTGGTCAAGTCAAGAACCAAGTGGAGATGGAACTGGTCTGGGTAGGTTTGGTTTTTTGACCAAGTAGTAGAGGTGCACACAGATGCCGATTAACCGGTTTCTAATTGGTTCGTACCCGAAAATGTAATCGGTTACTAACCGGTCCAATCCTAACCGGTTATTAACTGATTATAACCGCTGGCTAGTAACCGGTTTATATTATTGATTTCAAAACCGGTTGTAAACCAGTTAACCGATTTTTTTTATTATTTTATTAAAAATCGGGTTTTCCCGGTTATTAACCGGTTAACCGTCCGGTTTAATAGGTCAAAACCGTTTCTCTAACCAGTCAAAACCAATTACTATCTGACTCGAAAAACCGCTCTACCGATTAGTTCGCGCCAAGAAAAACCAGTTAGTAAAATAATTGGTTAACCGTTTTGTGCACCTCTACCGAGTAGTGATCGGTTTCTAGTTGGGTATGGTGGGCTTTGTATTGGGCTTTTGTGTTGGGCTTTTGTATTGGGTTTGATTAGAATATTTATGTTAATTATTGCTATTGTTTTTGGTGAACATAAATGGATATAGAAGTGGGCTATGCAATTTATCAGAAAAACCTTTATAAACTAGTATTAAATCTCGCGCTAGAGGTGCACAAATTGGATTCTTTTAGGAATCAGTTCCGGTTTTATATCACAGTGGAACTGATTCGGTTTCGTTGTCTCTGAGGAAATGGAATCGGTCGATACCGATAGTTTGGGTAGGACTTGAACCAAATTTAAATTTCATGCACCAAGGAACCTCGAAAGCCGCGGGCGCGAGGGTGGTTTGTTGGGGGTGGGGGGGGTTTCTATTTTAATACTTTATCCTCTTGCTGCCAGAGGCTATAAATAGTTCCTGAATTATATGCTAAAACAGTCAACTAGATGTTGGTGAGCTATAAGTTTAGTGATTTCATAACATTATTAAAACGAATTTATAAATCATATCATAACTTATACAAATTTAGTAAGTATTAAAAGTTCATGTCATCAAGTGACCTCACATAAGTGCTTCTACCAGTAAACATCTTTGACTCATTTTAGTGGCTGAAACGAAACCAGTAAGTGAAGTAAGTACGAATTTGTTTTTATGAAAGATGACAAAAATGTTCATTTTGATCATGGTAATCCACAAAATGTCCATATAAATCATACCGGTTTCATTATGTCTAGTGCAATATCAGCTAGGCCGCCTTTTATTCCTAATCCAATGATTGAGTGACACCAAGAGTGTTTTCTGCCGGCGCCTTGTTTTCTAGGTAATAGATGGATTTTTAAAATCTAGACAGCTACTATATTAATTTAGGCGCCACCTGGTTTTTTAAATTTTGATTTTTTTTATTTATATTTTTAGTTTTGTTCTTTGAATGTCAATGTATAGACTTGTCTATAGGCTGATAGGCATAAAAGTACACAAAATTTATATAGTTATATTTTAAATTTTGATCTTTAAATGTCAATGTATAGACTAGTCTAGAGACGGATGGGTATAAAAGGTGAAGAAACGTGGATCTACTCACTGGTAGCAGATCTACTTTCCTCGGGTATGATTAAACTGTTTCACCGATGGTTCCTTTGAATCCGTGTTCTTCCACCTACAAAATGAACAGCGCCGTTACTTACCCCTCAGAAAGGGACAGAGGGGTCCTCTTTGGGGTAACCCTCCGGCGTGAGAATCAGTATCTTTGTGGAGAAGATAATAAAGTGTGAGTCAGTGAAATCTCAAGAGTATTGCTGAATCGCTGAATACTCTTGATTGTGTGACTGTGTGTTTTTTCTGTAACTGACTGTGAGTGAATATAATTCAATATGATTGAATGTGATATCACTGCTTGTAACTGTCAATGATTGAGTGTGAATGAATGTGTCATCAAAGTGGAGTTGATGCTGTATTTATAGTGTTAGGGTTTCCACTGGCTGGGCTCAGCCTCGTTGGCCTCCTCCAATCGCACTGCGCCACGTGTCCTCTGGGACACCTGGCGCTTTCTCGTTGGTTGAAATCATGTGGTAGCACATGTGTCATGCTGAGTTGTCGACCTTTCATTCGGCAGCTGTCAACATCAGCATATTCTTACTCCTTAAAAAGATGCCTTCTAGAAGAGTGTCTGACGTGCACAATCAAGGTTGCCCTGATCCTGATTTGGATAAGGACGAGGTTGATTATGTGCACGTGTGATATGCGCCCATCCTGAGGATGCGCGAAGTCTTCTTTTTATTCTCACGCGCAGATATTTCATGCGCAGGTGTGATATGCACGAGCGTGTGATATGCGCCGCGCGCTGGTGCGCCACGCGCATATGTGACACGCGAGCATATGTGATGTGCAAGAGCATGCGATATGCGCCGCGCGCATATGTTATGCGCGAGCATATGATGCCTGAGCATGTTTTGTATGCGCGATGCGCCTGGGTTTTGGCTTTGTGCCTTCATAATGTCTTTATCTTGTGGGTTGACCCGCCTTGCTTGGTGTTGAGGCGGGTACATACCTCTTCAAGCCCCCCCAGTCTAATGTGTGTCTTATCTTGCGCGAGCGTGGTAAGATAGATATTTGACTCACTGAATTGTCCTTTTATAGGGGGTTTTGTCGTTTTCTTTGTTGTTTCCATCGTCGCGCGAAGTTCTATCCATTTGGTTGAAAACGAAAGGTCCAAAGACGTGGTTGGTTGGTGATGACGTGCGCCGTAAACGTGTCAGACGTTTCGTGTGCTCGAGGTGCTACAGTTGCCTTTCACGTCCCCTCACACAGCTGTCTTGAACACGTGTCGCACTCGCATTGGTTAGTACCTGCGAGTGGGGGCGCGTCTCTGTTCCGTGGCAGGTCGGTTACATCTTTTTTGTCCCCTCACACAGCTGTTAGGGACACGTGTCGCGCCGTCGTTGGGTTGCCCCTGCGAGTGGGGGCGCGTGAAACCCGATCAGCTGCCTCATTTCTCTCTCCTGGGCCTATAAAAGCAGGCCCTTAGGAAATTTTTATCTTCATCTTCATTGTTGCTAAAATTCAAATTTCTGCTTTCACATTCTGATTTGAGTGTTTACATCGATTCGAATCCTCGATTATCGGCTATTACAGTTGTATGTCTGATAGTTCATACTCGTCTAGCCCTTCAATCACCTCCGTTGCCTCTCGAAGACGCCGTGTGAAATCTGTGGTGATGTCGACATTGAAGCAAAAGGGGAAGGGGAAGAAGGTTGTTGAGACCACATCGGAGGAAGTAGGGAGGACCAAGGCCACCAAAAGGTGGAATGAAATCCCCTGCAAATTGAAGCAGGCAGATCTCGACAACCTGATCACCTCTCAGGGCTTTCCCACCCTGTTTGGCTGCATGTTGCCTAGGTCCGGGCAAACGGCGGCGGACCCGCCTGCCGGCTATATATCCCTATATAGCCACTTTTTCTCCCACTGCAACCTTCGTCTCCCGATGACAAGGTTTGTGGTGCACTGTTGAAGTTCTATGGGATTCACATATCCCAAGTCCATCCGTTTGGACTCGTGCGCGTGACTCACTTTGAGTTCATGTGCAAATCCCAGCGCGAGGAACCCACTCCTCGGCGCTTTCAATATTTTTATAAGGCCAAGATCCAAGACAATTGGATCTCTTTTATTCCTCGCAGTCAGAAAGTGAAGTGCTCCACTGTTTCATTCAAGAGCCTTCATGACTGGTCTGAGAGGTTTTTTACATTAAGGCCGGTGTGATCCCCATCCGTATGACCATGCGCCTATTACTTCTGCGCCTGCGGATGAGGGTGTCCTCAAGAACCCAACTGGCGCATGGGTTAAGAAACTGACCGCCGAACCATCCCCCGCAAAGAAAATTTGCGAGGAGGCGCTGGTTGGGGTCGGCATGAGCAGGCTCTGGGCCGACAGCGCGCTTGAGCCCGTTATCCAAGTCGACGGGTTGTGTAAGTTTTTTTTTTTTTTTTTTTTATATTTGCGCGAGCATCGTTATTTTGCTGATATCATTTAACTTGGCTTTGCGCAGTCACCAAGGATTACATCCTTGCCGCTTATGATGAACATGTGGAGGGCGGCTCCGTCGAACTTGGCGCTGGGGAGGTTGGTTTCCCGGATCGCTTCGATGACCTGTTCATCCCAGTAGATCTGGATTTTGACTTTGACGGTGACGCGCCTGGTAAGTCTTCGCACTGCTGCTCATATCCTTTAGAATACCCAAGTTTATTAACATTTCTGTCGCTTGTTTTTGTAGATGCGCTTGAAAACTACGAGCTAGAGCTCGCGGAAGAGGAGGAGGAGGAAGAGGAGGCGCCTCTACTAAAGCGCAAAGCTAAGGGGAAATCTGGCGCAGGGGCCAGTAAGAAACAGAAGAAAGAGGACACCCCTGTCGCTCATCCCATGCTCAAACGAAGGGACCTAAGGAAACCCAGGTGTTTACCACAAAGGTTTCTTTAGCTTCTCTGCCTGTGAGAGTGGGCAGACCTCCTGTCCACTTGAGGTATGGTGGCGTCGCCTCCTCCTTTCGCGCGGCTGAAGAGAGAAGCAGTGCCGCGCCTGCAACAGGTATACTTTATTTATCTTCATCTGGCTGATTTGTTATTAAACCTTTGCTCCTTTAAATGTTTGCAGAGGCAGCGACGGTAACAGATCAGCCGCAGGCGCCACAAGGTGCCACGGCTGCGCCGGGGACTCCATCGAAGTCCCCTGTTCTACCCTCTGAAAAGGGTAGAATGGATTTTATGGCGATGTTCGATGCGCGAACAGAATTGCGCCAAGGTAAGTTTTGCACATATGTCTTCTAAATTTTTCCCTTTGGAGTCAGTCATAAACAATTTTTCCTTGTTTATTTGTTCATAGGAGTTGTAGCTGGCGCAACAGTTGCTGGTGATACTCCCCGGCGGCACTTCCGGCGCCGCTGGTTCTGGTCCTGCTCCTGCTAGTGCTGAATCTCCCCTTATTGGGATTACCAAGGAGCAGGAAACCGTATTGCGCGCCGAACTGGCGGCGTCGAGACCTCCCTCGCCTCCTCCTGCACGCAGCCCTCCCCGCGAGGCTGGTTTGGAGCCTTCCAGGTCGCAGGAGAAGAGGCCTGTTGAAGAAGACGAGGAGGACGAGGGGGTTCAAGTTGAAGACTCCTTGGGAGACCGCGCCAGCCCTGCGATGCCGCAAGTGTTCGCAGCGCAGACCTCTGGTGGGGCTGGCGCTGACTTTCCTGCTTCATCCCCGCAGGTATGTATTGATTTGTTGGTCCGCTGCGCGTATCTCCATATAAGTATGTTTTATGACTTAGAACTTTTCTTGTGTTTTGCAGGAAGGTGTCCCCGTTTACCGCCCGAGATGGAATATTAATGAAGAGAGTTCCTTTCAATCCATGGGCGTATGCGAGGACTTCTGGGCTCATGCCGTGCCTCCTACTGAAAGGAGGTATCAGGAGGAGCGCACCCGCGCGGACTTGCTGAACGACCATGTTTTCGCTGGGTCGGCTTTCTTTGCTGCTTCCAAGAGCTTCGACGTGATTATGTTAAAGTACGCGACGCTCTTGTGGAAGCCCAGCGAGAGGCTAAGGTGGCCGCCTGGAACCTGTCTGATGCTCGCGCGCGAGCTGAGAAACTCCAGGCGGAGCTCAGTGAAAACAGAGCAAGTGCCAACACCGCATACATCAAGCGCGGGCATGAGCTCCAAGCTGCGCGGGAGAAGCAGCAGTTGGCGGAGGCCGAAGTTGCCAAGTACGCGCGCAGAGTGCGTGTCTTGGAACAGCAGCCGAGGCGCGTGACCAAGCTATCGTCCAGAGTATCACTGAGAAATCATCACTGGAGAGCGAGGTTGCGCGCCTGAAAAGGGATTTGGCGGCAGCGCAGGCCGATAGAGATGAGGCCTTAGCGACGGCGGCGTCTAGCCAGGAAGCACTTGGTGCTGCGCAGGCGGAGAAAGAAAAAATTTTGGCGGCAGCAGCGTCTGATAAGGAGGAACTAAAAAAGACTAAGGAAACTGTTGAGTTATTAAACTCTCAGGTTCCTGCCCTCGAGACGTCTGTTGCTGGCCTCGCGCAGGATCGCCAATGGCTGGTGTCACAGGGCATGGCTCGCTGCGCTTTGGCGATGAAATATTCCGCCGAGTTTCAAGCCCTTGTGATGGACTGCAATGCCGCCGCGCGTTTGGTGGGCCGAGCTGAAGGGTTTACGGATGGGTATGAATATGGCATGTTGAGGAAGAACCCATCCGAGTACCCTTACAGAGCGATGCGGCCTGCGCGGACATGGCCGCGGTGGGGGGAAAGTATATGAATACTCCCATCCCCATCCTTATGCAGGTACCTTGATCATAATGAGTTTTTCTTGACTAACTTTTGTAAGTGTTTTGTACTCATTACTTTTCTAATGATTTACAGATAGCTGCGCTTGCTGACCAGCCCGACCTCGGCGCGCTAAAGAAGTTGCTTGATGATTGCGAGAGGGCTGGTGGCGATGATGGTGGCGCGGGGGATGTTGCCCCTGCCAGCGGCTCTGGTGGGGCGAAAGAATCTGCTCGTGACACCGTTGTGATCGAAGACTCCAATGAGGAGGAAGAACTTGACTATGGTCAGTTCGGGGATGAGGAGCAGACCGCGCCAGATGCTGCGGGAGATGATGAGGATGATGAAGCGGCTGACGTCGACGTGGAGACTTGAGAAGCCCTTCATCAAATTTTGTATATTTATTTTTTATACTTGTAATTTGTAACTCATCATACTTGTAAATTTCGATCCAATGGAATGAAACTTGTTCTCTCGTTTTCATATCTTGCGCATTTCCATTCATCTCTTCATGTTTGGTTTTATAGATATAAGATATGCTTGCACGTTAAAATAAGAACAAGGTTGTATGGAAATTATTCACTTAACCTCTGTTCTATTTTGTTTGTGGTTCTCGCAGTATCTTGCTCATGCTGACATGCGCGCTAACTTATCGTTATTTTTCCTTTTCGCGCGTCGTTGTCGCGCGGGCTGGAAGTATGAGTTTAGCCATTACATGTCAGCTTGTGTTACTCAGATATCCACTATGATTCCGCGCGCGGCCTCGACCTGAGACCTTAACATGATATGGCATGTACTTTGCCTTAGTTATGTTTAAGGATTCTTATGATCAGGCTGCGCGGGATGTAAGATGGATGTTTGTGAGTGTTTTGAGCTAAGGCTCTTTGTTTTGGGCTAAGGCCCTGACGTTTTTAGAGTTAAGACTCATTAACGTGTTTGAGCTAAGGCTCATAAGTTTGGGCTAAGGCCCTGACGTTTTAGAGTTAAGACTCGTTAACGCGTTTGAGCTAAGGCTCGCGCATGTATGTTTTACTTCACTTTATTTTGTTTTGAAGTCAATATAGTGTTGTCATATTGTTCCAATTTAATAAAGGAAGT